>NC_057803.1:211416679-211440560 GCF_018294505.1 Triticum aestivum | reverse complement strand
GGTGTCCAAACATAGCCTTCCAATATATCGATCTTTATGTCTCGACCATTTCGAGACTCCTCGTCATGTCCATGATCACATCCGGGACTCCAAACTACCTTTGGTACATCAAAACACATAAACTCATAATACCGATCGTCATTGAACGTTAAGCGTGCGGACCCTACGGGTTTGAGAACTATGTAGACATGACCGAGACTCACTTCCGGTCAATAACCAATAGCAGAACTTGGATGCTCATATTGGTTCCTACATACGCTACGAAGATCTTTATCGGTCAAACCGCATAACAACATACATTGTTCCCTTTATCATCGGTATGTTACTTGCCCGAGATTCGATCGTCGGTATCTCAATACCTAGTTCAATCTCATTACCCGCAAGTCTCATTACTCGTTCCGTAATGCAACATCCCGTAACTAACTCATTAGTCGCATTGCTTGCAAGGCTCATAGCGATGTGCATTACTGAGAGGGCCCAGAGATACCTCTCCGATACACGGAGTGACAAATCCTAATCTCGATCTATGCCAACTCAACAAACACCATCGGAGACACCTGTAGAGAATCTTTATAGTCACCCAGTTATGTTGTGACGTTTGATAGCACACTAAGTGTTCCTCCGGTATCCGGGAGTTGCATAATCTCATAGTCATAGGAACATGTATAAGTTATGAAGAAAGCAATAGAAACAAACTAAATGATTATCGTGCTAAGCTAACGGATGGGTCAAGTCAATCACATCATTCTCTAATGATGTGATCTCGTTCATCAAATCACAACTCTTGTCCATGGCTAGGAAACTTAACCATCTTTTATTAACGAGCTAGTCAAGTAGAGGCATACTAGTGACACTCAGTTTGTCTATGTATTCACACATGTACTAAGTTTTCGGTTAATGTAATTCTACCATGAATAATAAACATTTATCATGATATAAGGAAATAAATAATAAATTTATTATTGCCTCTAGGGCATATTTCCTTCAGGTTGCATCTTGCATTGTCTTCTAGCTTGTACTGCTTCTAATTTGTTGAAATGGCACTTACAACAAGACACTTTTTACCTGATAGAGTGCTATTGGTTGCATTTTCATATGGTGCCTAGCTTTCATTTCTTCTAATTTTCTTGAAATGCCTTCTCTTACTGTTTTTCATACATATTCCCTCCTCCTATCATATGTCTGAATATGCAACGTTGTCTTCTTTTTGTATATATTCCATCCTCCTATCATGCGCTTGCCTTACATCAAAGTAGTGTCCGTCCGTATCATGCATCAACCAGTTATGCAGAGCTAATTTTATTCATCTTCTTATGGTTTTGACTTCAAAAGGCAATATCATAAAATAGGAAGGAAAAGAGTAAGTTAGGGGATGTTGACGGTCCTCTGGACCGACGCAAATAGAGACTCTCTAGGTTTGCCACTGCTACTGCTAATGAAGTTGAAGTCCCAAGTCTACATGATGAGTTCATCTCCCGTACTACAGCATTCCAGGTGCTTGCTCTAAGTTGAGAGTGTGATAATTGGTTTCATGTTGCATATGTTGTCCAGCCTGTATTTCTTCTATTTTGATTAAATTGCACCTGCTGAGTTTATACATCATACATGTGCTTATGACATGCCTTTTTGTGTCTAGAATACACTGCATCTATCAATCATACCATGTTATTACATCAAAGTACTACTATTGTGTATCCCGCATCGGTCACTGATGATTGGACGCTTTTAACATGGCAGTTTGATAATGGTTGCATCTTGCATTGATTTCTACATTGTACTACTTCAAATTTTTTGAAATGCCACTTATGACAAGACACTTTTAACTAGGCAGAGTGATATTGCTTGCATCTTTCATATGATGTCTAGCTTGCATTACTTCTATTTTCTTGAAAATCCTTCTACTTAGTTTACACATCATAGCTGTCAATATGTCATGCCGTCCTATTTTTATTACATATTCCATCCTCATATGGTTATCTTACATCAAAGTATTGCTTGTCTATATCATGCATCAATGAGTTCTGAAGAGTGACTTTATTCTATTGTGTTGTGGGTATGCCTTGACATGGCAAAGTCAAAAAAGAGCAAGGAAAAGAATATAGTAGGGAATGGTGTTACTGGTCGGGTGAAACAGAAAAGGATCTGCCCTCGAGATTCTGCTGGTACTTATAGTGCAGTAGAAGGTCCAAGTCCACTGGCTAAATCTACAAACACAGTATCTCCTGCACCACCAGCTGCAGTAACCGCTTTAACTGTACCAGCATCTCAACGAGTTACTCGTTCATTTGCTCAGGAACTGGCCAGTTCCCAAGTTGCATTCACACCTAACACTACTTTCGAAGCACTGCTAACACAACAGGACTTTGCAAGATCAGATGAACCTCATGAGCATCAACACCAAGATGGTACCTGACCGAGTCAAGTTGCAGTTGCATGCTCCTTTATATGTACTCTCATAGTTTAATGTGCACTAACACTTTCCATATTCGTTGTTGAACTAACACCATGGTGCAAGCGGAAATAGACATCAGGGTTAATGCTTGACAAATTAACAAAATCTAAAGGAGGAAGAATGGAGATTCATTTTGAGGCAGGTTTAAAAATGCCACGTGATGCTACAGAGTCGGCCAAGTTAGTATCAAAGGCAGCCATTCCCGTTAGTGTCATGCACGTATCCTCCCAACATGGATCCAGTAGAGGAATGAGAAAGACAATACCCAGTTTAACACCTTCCTTGACCATTTATCCGTAAGTAATGTTATTCATCGCAATTTGTAATATTGTCTTGCTCTGTTCCATACTTTCTAGCTTCCTCCTAATAAGACTGGACAGTATCGGTACCACCTTAGAAAATCTCACTTTGAAGGCAAGGCTAACAATGAAATCGCCCAAACATCTCGAGTGGAATATTACAGATGAAGACTGGACAACACTTGTTAAACACCGGTCTGATCCAAAGTATCAGGTAGGGGATATGTATTTGATCAGACCACATATTGAACTTGTATTTATGTATGTGCCTTACAAGTGTATCTTCTTCTAGGCTAACTGTTTGAAGAACAAGACCAACCGTTCTAAAGTGAAATTCCAACAGACAACAGTATCTCGTAGCTATATTGCACACTGCGAGGCTCTTGTAAATAGCTGCTACTTCCTTCTTTTTTCTATGCCATATTATCGTATCTATATTGACTTATTCCAAATACAAAGGAAAACCCGTGCGGACCAAAAAGAACCTAAACTGAATGTAGTGCAAATCCTCAAGGATTGCCACACCAGCAAGATGAAGGGCATGAGCACACCAGTTCAGGCCGCTATTGTAAGTCCTTACTCCTCCTTCCTTTGAACTGATTGGTATTGTGATGTGTTCATTTAAATACTTGGTTTGCAGCCAATGTTAGTTACTCTGTTCACTTCTATACACAGTTGTCTTAACGTATCATTTCACCTTACATGGTTTAAAAGAGATGAAGGATATTCTTTTGGTCTTGATCTATAATCTAGTTGTGATGTTCACATGCGCACACAATGCTAGAATAGCCTGTTTGTTTTATATCTGTTTGCCCATGATATGAATGATGTCATACTATGTTCATCCTACTTTAAACCATGTCTCTTTATCCTTAGATGTCAATGAATGTGAGGAAATAGACAATACAGTAGGCATGCTACATGGATATATGTTCCGAAAGTGATTTTATTATGTAGTTGGCACTACAATACATGCTAATGTATTACAGTAGTTCACCAAAATAAGTTATGTATAAACATGAAACCTAGTTTCTTTTTGTCTCATTAGTAACATATCTGGTACACTAGTCTACAAGTTCAAACTTTTAGCAAGCTATGGAACAAATGATTGAACAGCCACAACCACCTGAAGGTGACGAGGCTACCACAGGCACAATGTCACCTCTTGCTGCAGTGCGTCAGTATCTCTCCACTAACAGTGCAAAAAGCACCTTCCTGCGTAATTCTGGGTTGGTTGTCAAGGTAACCTCGTCCAAATCGCCTACTGAACAAAATCTTCCGACTAGACAGAGTGATATATTTGTGCTCTAGACATAAGTCCAATCCCTAATGGACGTTGTGTAGGAAACAAAAATAGTGGTTGATAAATGTCATGAAGATATGAATGGTTTTGAAACTAGACTATCAGACATTTGCTTCGTTGTTCGAGAGCAATGGTGGAAAAAGGGGAAGACCGTGCTGCTCCATCAGATTCTACAGCCTGAAACATAAGCACTCAGGTCAAATGATATGTGCTTCTATACATCTGATGGTGCTTTTATCTGCAAGAACTGTAAACTTTATGCCAACAGTCCTTTTGTTGTATGGTTGGAATTTATTTTTTTGTGATACAACATTTATGATGCTGCCAAAGGCTGCAGTAATTACGATGCTATTTTTGTATAGTGTAGGTTTATCTTTGTAATGTATTTGGCTGAAAGCTTCGTAGGAGCCCAACATGCCAACATTCGTCGGGCCCATTCCAATTGGGCTAAAAATGATTCTAGGCCAAAATTTGGATGTAGCCCACTAAAAATATCTAGGCCTAAATCAGCATAAGCTTTCATATTTTTCTGGTAGTCCTCTGCCCATAGTGACCCTTTAACAGGCCTAAATATAATTTGGGCCCTCAGTAATAATAGGCCGTTTACATATGTAAATATCTCGAGCCCATAAAAAACATGGGCCTTTAATAGGCCGAAAGTAAGATTGGGCCCTTATTGTGCCAAATAACCCACTGGTCTTAGCAGGCCAAAATGGTGGCCCATTTACAATGCGGATCGTCCACAGGCCGAAATTCAGACGGGCCGTAAATGTGCCGACCTACTACACGGGCTTTAACAGGCCAGAAGTTTGGTCGGGCTTGATTAGTGTCATTTTTATATGGGCCGTTAGTAGGCCCGATGTGGCATTAAGCCACATATGGCCCATGGATTTCGTCCAACTTTAACATGACGAAAGTCACAACAGGCTGAAAGTGGCCCAAATCTGTAGTGGGCCTCTAACAGGCCGAATGTCAGACATGGCCGAATATGACCCATATCCTTCACGGTCGTTTATGGGCCGAAAGTTTCAACGGCCTATAAATGGGCCCAAATGAAGACGGACCTTTAATAGGCCGGAAACACACCGGGTCGTAATTCGGCCCAAATTCTTAGCGGACTGTTAACGGGCCAGAAGTGACCATGGGCCGCGATGATGACAAGTTTAGGATGGGCCGTTGACGGGCTGATTTGACACTAGCCATATGGGCCTTAACTGAGAATGTTGGGCCTTTAGCTGGGCCGGCCCATTATGGTCTGCAAAATCTTGTGGGCCTTTAGCTGGGCCGCCCATTCTGGCCCACTAAATCTTGTGGGCCTTTAGTTGGGCCGGCCCATTATCGCCTGCTAAATCTTGTGGGCCTTTAGTTGGGTCGGCCCATTTAATCTTTATGGGCCACTTTTGGGCCGGTCCACGTGTCAACATATCATAGGCGCATCTCTCCCATTCAATGAGTGACACCTATGCCAACACGGAGCCGACATGTGGTTCCGTCAGCCAATGAGAATTTTACACATGGAAAATCAGCATTGGTCGTGGCTGTTAGCGGGTTATCGGATCCAAAACCGGACCCGATAGCTTTAACAATGTCCCGTTACGGTGGATGCCATGTGTCGGTAACCCTTGACGAAAGCACTTCTATGACGCGTGATTTATCCTCATGGAAGTGGACACTTCCGTGATGATAATTTTGGTAATGTCATGGAACACTTCTATGACACCACAGGTATGATTATCTTGATTCTGTCATAAAATCGTCATGGATGTACATGCATGACAGAAAACGTGACCTACTGTGACAAACACGTATCATCACGGAAGTGTCTTTTTTGTAGTGTGGGTCAGCGCCTCCTCCCCTCCTCCTTTATATATGGGGGCAGGAGCACCCCAAAGACACATCAATTATTCTTTAGCCGTGTGCAGTGCCCCCCTCCATAGTTTACCACCTTGTTCATATTGTCATAGTGTTTAGGCGAAGCCCTACGCGGATCACATCACCAACACCGTCACCACGCCGTCGTGCTGGCGGAACTCTCCCTCGACCCTCAACTGGATCAAGAGCTCGAGGGACGTCATCTACTAAACGTGTGCTGAACACGGAGGTGCCATATGTTCAGTACTTGGATCGGTTGGATCATGAAGACGTTCGACTACATCAACCGCGTTAACATAACGCTTCCTCTTTTGGTCTACGAGGGTACGTGGACACACTCTCCTCTCTCGTTGCTATACATCTCCTTGATAGATCTTGCATGATCGTAGGATTTTTTTTGAATTACTACGTTCCCCAACAGTGGCATCCAAGGCAGGACTAGGCGTAGATGATATGCACGAGTAGAAGACAATGAGTTGTGGGCGTTAATAGTCATACTGCTTACCACCAACGTCTTACTTTGATTTGACAATATTGTTGGATGAAGCGGCCCGGACCGATGTTACATGACCGCGTTCATGAGACTGGTTCTACCGACGTGCTTCGCACGCAGGTGGCTGGCGGGTGTCTGTTTCTCCAACTTTAGTTGAATCGAGTTTGACTACGGCCAGTCCTTGTTGAAGGTTAAAACAGCACACTTGACAAAAAGTCGTTGTGGTTTTGATGCGTGGGTAAGAACGGTTCTTCCTACAAGCTCGTAGCAGCCACGTAAAACTTGCAACAACAAAGTAGAGGACGTCTAACTTGTTTTTACAGGGCATGTTGTGATGTGATATGGTCAAGACGTGATGAGATATAAATTGTTGTATGAGATGATCATGTTTTGTAAAAGTTATCGGCAACTGGCAGGAGCCTTATGGTTGTTGCTTTATTGTATGAAATGCAATCGCCATGTAATTGCTTTACTTTATCACTAAGCGGTAGGGATAGTCGTGGAAGCAATAGTTGGCGAGATGACAACGATGCTATGATGGAGATCAAGGTGTCAAGCCGGTGACGATGGAGATCATGACGATGCTTTGGAGATGGAGATCAAAGGCACAAGATGATGATGGCCATATCATGTCACATATTTTGATTACATGTGATGTTTATCCTTTATGCATCTTATTTTGCTTACTACAGTGGTAGCATTATAAGATGATCCCTCACTAAATTTCAAGGTATAAGTGTTCTCCCTGAGTATTCACCATTGCTATAGTTCGTCGTGCCAAGACACCACGTAATAATCGGCTGTGATAAGCTCTACGTTCACATACAACGGGTGCAAGCCTGTTTTGCACATGGAGAATACTCAGGTTAAACTTGACGAGCCTAGTATATGCAGATATGGCCTCGGAACACTGAGACTGAAAGGTCGAACGTGAATCATATAGTACATATGATCAACATAGAGATGTTCACCATTGAAAACTACTCCATCTCACATGATGATCAGACATGGTTTAGTTGATATGGATCGCGTGATCATTTAGATGACTAGAGGGATGTCTATCTAAGTGGGAGTTCTTAAGTAATATGACTAACTGAACTTTAATTTATCATGAACTTGGTACCTGATAGTTTTTGCATGTCTATGTTGTTGTAGATCAGTGGCCCGTGCTATCGTTCCCTTGAATTTTAATGCGTTCCTAGAGAAAGCTAAGTTGAAAGATGATGGTAGCAACTACACGGACTGGGTCCATAACTTGAGGATTATCCTCATTGCTGCATAGAAGAACTACGTCCTGGAAGCACCGCTAGGTGCAAGACCCGCTGCAGGAGCAACTCCACACGTTATGAACGTCTGGCAGAGCATAGGTGACGACTACTCGATAGTTTAGTGTGCCATGCTTTACGACTTAGAATCGGGACTTCAAAGACGTTTTGAATGTCATGGAGCATATGAGATGTTCCAGGAGTTGAAGTTAATATTTTAACCAAATGCCCGAGTTGAGATATATGAAGTCTCCAACAAGTTCTATAGCTGCAAAATGGAGGAGAATAGTTCTGTCAGTGAACACATACTCAGAATGTCTGGGTACCACAACCACTTGACTCAGCTGGGAGTTAATCTTCCTGATGATAGTATCATTTACAAAGTTCTTCAATCACTGCCACCAAGCTATAAAGGCTTTGTGATGAACTATAATATGCAAGGGATGGAAAAGACAATTTTCGAGCTCTTCGTGATGCTAAAGGCTGCGGAGGTAGAAATCAAGAAGGAGCGTCAAGTGTCGATGGTTAACAAGACCACTAGTTTCAAGAAAGAGGGCAAAGGCAAGAAGGGGAACTTCAAGAAGAACAACAAGCAAGTTGCTGCTAAAGGGAAGAAACCCAAGTCTGGACTTAGGCCTGAGACTGAGTGCTTCTACTGCAAAGGGACTGGTCACTGGAAGCGGAACTGCCCCAAGTATTTGGCAGATAAGAAGGATGGCAAAGTGAAAGGTATATTTGATATACATGTTATTGATGTGTACCTTACAAATGCTCTTAGTAGTGCCTGGGTATTTGATACTGGTTCTGTTGCTCATATGTGCAACTCGAAACAGGGGCTACGGATTAAACAAAGATTGGCTAAGGACGAGGTGATGATGCACATGGGAAATGGTTCCAAGGTTGATGTGATCACCGTCGGCACGCTACTTCCACATCTACCGTCGGGATTAGTTTTAGACCTGAATAATTGTAATTGGTGCCAGCGTTGAGCATGAACATTATATCTGGATCTTGTTTAATGCGATATGGTTATTCATTTAAATCAGAGAATAATGGTTGTTGTATTTATATGAGTAATATCTTTTATGGTCATGCACCCTTGATGAGTGGTCTATTTTTTTTGAATCTCGATTGTAGCGATACACATATTCATAATATTGAAGCCAAAAGATGCAAAGTTAATAATGATAGTGCAACTTATTTGTGGAACTGCCGTTTAGGTCATATTCGTGTAAAGTGCATGAAGGAACTCCATGCTGATGGGCTTTTGGAATCACTTGATTATGAATTACTTGATGCTTGCGAACCATACCTCATGGGTAAGATGACTAAGACTCCATTCTCCGGAAAAATGGAGTGAGCAACTGACTTATTGGAAATAATACATACTGATGTATGCGGTCCGATGCGTGTTGAGGATCACAGTGGTATCGTTATTTTCCGACCTTCACAGATGATTTGAGCATATATGGGTATATCTACTTAATGAAACATAAGTCTGAAACATATGAAAAGTTCAAAGAATTTCAGAGTGAAGTGGAAAATCATCGTAACAAGAAAATAAAGTTTCTATGATCTGATCCTGGAGGTGAATATTTGAGTTATGAGTTTGGTCTTCATTTGAAACAATGTGGAATAGTTTCGCAACTAACGCCACCTAGAACACCATAGTATAATGGTGTGTCCGAACGTCGTAACCGTACTTTATTAGATATGGTGCAATCTATGATGTCTATTACCGATTTTCCACTATCATTTTGGGGTTATGCTTTAGAGACGGCTACATTCATGTTAAATAGGGCACCATCTAAATCCGTTGAGACGACACCATATGAACTGAGGTTTAGCAAGAAACCCAACCTGTCGTTTCTTAAAGTTTGGGGCTGTGATGCTTATGTGGAAAAGCTTCAACTTGATAAGCTCAAACCTAAATTGGAGAAATGTGTCTTCATAGGATACCAAAAGGAAACTGTTGGGTACACCTTCTATCACAGATACAAAGGCAAGATATTCGTTGCTAAGAATGGATCCTTTCTAGAGAAGGAGTTTCTCTGGAAAGAAGTGAGTGGGAGGAAAGTACAAATTGATGAGGTAATTGTACCTTCCCCTGAATTGGAAAGTACTTCATCACAGAAATCAGTTCCAGTGATTTCTACACCAATTAGTGAGGAAACTTTAGATCAATATTGAACCTCGTAGGTCAACCAGAGTATGATCCAGACTAGAGTGGTACGGTAATCATGTTCTGGATGGTATGTTACTTGACCATGACGAACCTACAAACTATGAGGAAGCGATGATGAGCCCAGATTCCGTGAAATGGCTTGAGGCCATGAAATCTGAGATGGGATCCGTGTATCAGAACAAAGTGTGGACTTTGGTTGACTTGCCCGATGATCGGCAAGCCATAGAGAATAAATGGATCTTCAAGAATAAGACTGATGTTACAAAGCTTGACTTGTTGTCTAAGGTTTTCGACAAGTTCAAGGAGTTGACTACGATGAGACCTTCTCACCCGTAGTGATGCTTAACTCTGTCCAAATCATGTTAGCAATTGCCGCATTTTATGATTATGAAATTTGGCAAATGGATGTCAAAACTGCATTCCTTAATGGATATCTTAAAGAAGAGTTGTATATGATGCAACCAGAAGGTTTTGTCGATCCTAAATGTGCTAACAAAGTGTGCAAGCTCCAGCGATCCATTTATGGACTGGTGCAAGCCTCTCGGAGTTGGAATATACGCTTTGATAGTGTGATCAAAGCATATGGTTTTATACAGACTTTTGGAGAATCCTTTATTTACAAGAAAGTGAGTGGGAGCTCTGTAGCATTTATAATATTATATGTGGATGACATATTGTTGATTGGAAATAATACAAAATTTTTGGATAGCATAAAAGGATACTTGAATAAGAATTTTTCAATGAAAGACCTCGGTGAAGCTGCTTATATATTGGGTCAAGATCTATAGAGATAGATCAAGACGCTTAATTGGACTTTCACAAAGCACATACATTGATAAAATTTTGAAGAAGTTCAAAATGGATCAGTCAAAGAATGGGTTCTTGCCTGTGTTACTAGGTGTGAAGTTGAGTTAGACTCAATGTCTGACCACTGCAGAAGATAGAGAGAAAATGAAGGTCATTCCCTATGCCTCAGCCATAGGTTCTATCATGTATGCAATGCTGTGTACCAGGCCTGATGTGTGCCTTGCTATAAGTTTAGTGGGGAGGTACCAAAGTAATCTAGGAGTGGATCACTGGACATCAGTCAAGAACATCCTGTAATACCTAAAAAGGACTAATGGTACGTTTCTCGTTTATGGAGGTGACAAAGAGCTCGTCGTAAATGGTTACGTTGATGCAAGCTTTGACACTGATCCGGATGACTCTAAGTCACAAACCAGATACATATTTATATTGAATGGTGGAGCTATCAATTGGTATAGTTCCAAACGGAGCGTCGTGGTGGGATCTATATGTGAAGTGGAATACATAGCTACTTCGGAAGCAGCAAATGAAGGAGTCTGGATGAAGGAGTTCATATCCGATCTAGGTGTAATACCTAGTGCATTGGGTCCAATGAAAATCTTTTGTGACAATACTCGAGCAATTGCCTTGGCAAAGAAATCCAGATTTCACAAGAGAACCAAACACATCAGGAGACACTTCAATTCCATCCGCGATCAAGTCATGGAGGAAGACATAGAGATTTGCAAGATACATACGGATCTGAATGTTGCACATCCATTGAGTAAGCCTCTCTCGCGAGCAAAACATGATCAGCACCAAGACTCCGTGGGTGTTAGAATCATTACTATGTAATCTAGATTATTGACTCTAGTGCAAGTGGGAGACTGAAGGAAATATGCCCTAGGGGCAATAATAAAGATGTTATTTATATTTCCTTATATCATGATAAATGTTTATTATTCATGCTAGATTTGTATTAACCGGAAACTTAATACATGTGTGAATACATAGACAAACAGAGTGTCCCTGGTATGCCTCTACTTGACTAGCTCGTTAATCAAAGATGGTTAAGTTTCCTGACCATAAACATGTGTTGTCATTTGATGAATAGGATCACATCATTAGAGAATGATGTGATGGACAAGACCCATCCGTTAGCTTAGCATTATGATCGTTTAGTTTTATTGCTATTGCTTTCTTCATGACTTATACATATTGCTCTGACTATGAGATTATGCAACTCCCAAATATCGGAGGAACACCTTGTGTGTTACCAAATGACACAACGTAACTGGGTGATTACAAAGATGCTCTACAGGTGTCTCCGAAGGTGTTTGTTGAGTTGGCATAGATCGAGACTGGGATTTTTCACTCCATGTATCGGAGAGGTATCTCTGGGCCCTCTCGATAATGCACATCACTATAAGCCTTGCAAGCAATGTAACTAATGAGTTAGTTGCGGGAGATGCATTACAGAACAAGGAAAGAGGCTTGCCAGTAACAAGATTGAACTAGGTATGATGATACCGACGATCGAATCTCGTGCAAGTAACATACCAATGACGAAGGGAATAATGTAGGTTGTTATGCGGTTTGGCTAATAAAGATCTTCCTAGATTATGTAGGAGCCAATATGAGCATCCAGGTTCCGCTATTGGTTATTGATAGGAGATGTGTCTCGGTCATGTCTACATAGTTCTCCAACCCGTAGGGTCCGCACGCTTAACGTTCGATGATGATTTGTATTATGAGTTATGTGTTTTGGTGACCGAAGTTTGCTAAGATTCTCGGATGAGATCACAGACATGACGAGGAGTCTCGGAATGGCCGAGAGGTAAAGATTTATATATTGGAAGGTTGTATTCGGACATCGGAATGGTTCCGAGTCATTCTGGTATTTTTCCGGAGTACCGAGGTGTTACCGGAACCCCCCGAGGGAATATTGGGCCTTCATGGGCCACAGGGGAGAGGGGAGGAAGCCCACAAGGGGTAGCCGCGCCCCCTCCCTATAGGGAGTCCAAATTGGACTAGGGAGGGGGCGCCCCCTTTTCCTTCTCCTCTTCCTCTCCCTTCCCTTTTTCCCACTCCGGAAAAAGGAAAGGGAGTCCAAGTTGGACTCCCCCCTTTGGCGCGCCCCCCTAGGTTGGCTACCTCCCCCCCTCCTCCTTTATATACGGGGAAAGTGGGGCACCCCAAAGACACATCAATTGTTATTTAGCCATGTGCAGTGCCCCCTTCCACAGTTTACCACCTCGGTCATATTGTTGTAGTGCTTAGGCGAAGCCCTGCGCGGATCACATCACCAACACCGTCACCATGCTGTCATGCTGTCAGAACTCTCCCTCGACCCTCAACTGGTTCAAGAGGTCGAGGGACATCATGTGCTGAACGTGTGCCAAACACAGAGGTGTTGTACATTCTGTACTCGAATCGGTAGGATCGTGAAGACGTTCGACTACATCAATCGCATTAACATAACGCTTCCGCTTTCAGTCTACGTGGGTACGTGGACACACTCTCCTCTCTTGTTTCTATGCATCTCCTAGATAGATCTTGCATGATTGTAGGAATTTTTTTGAATTACTATGTTCCCCAACAAGCCTATCTTTTACTTTTATGTATTTACTTTATGCAAGAGTAAAGTTTTTCTCTCTATTTGTTGCGGGATATCCACGGCCACCTATGGGACCAGGAGGCCCCTTGCTGGTTCGGCAGCGGGACATCACGTTGCACAAAGAGCATACCAGCGCATGGCAGCATGGCAGAGAGCACACAAGCAATATACCCAGGTTCGGGCCGCCATGAGGCATAAAACCCTACTCCTCCTTTGGTGGATTGATGGTGGAATGTGGATAATGCAACGCAGTACACTTGCTCGGCAGGGTCGCCGTATGGCAGCAGCGACTACACACGTATGGGGGGCGGGTTCCTCAACTTTCCAATCCCTCCTATGGGTGCCATGGGGCTCCTTTTAAGGATTAAGGGGTCATCACAATGGCAAAGTAGTCATTATGCACTAATATGATAGCAAATAGTGCTATCATACCTAACTCAACGGGCTGAAAGGGTGCATTAAATGCACTGCTTAGTCTCACATCTCTGGTTGCCCGACAAGACTTGTCGGGCTATCTTACCAAATTCGCGCTTGTTCTGTTGACACGTCGTAGGAAGGGTGTCATATGTATGTTCCTTATGTAGGAAACGGCCGCCATGTGGCAAATGGCTGCCACTTAATCACCTTGCGGCTTAACACCGCATTGATTCACGACATGCGTCGCGCTTGAGTGGTTGGTGGGGCGGTTTTGCCTTCGCGATCCCCGGCAAGCCCTGCCAGGGCGCCCTGGTTGCTTGCTTTTGGCGGTGGCCTTGCCCCTTGCAGGGCTCACCTGCCCGGCAAGGGAGGCCCTTGTCTTGCCGATATACTGCTCCTCTGGCTTGATCTTGGTCCCTCTGGGCTGCATATTTGTTCTTCAAATCTCTTGGTCCTTCGAACTCTGACTCCAGCTGATGCTTCAATTCTACTCTTGTGCATGTGCACAGTCTGGGCAATGGACCAGGGTCTGTTGCACCGACAGAATCCCCCGGGCCTCTGCCCCGAACGCGCTACTGAGCGTCATCGGGATAGGGCCTATTAAGTGCACAGGGAGGGTTGCTGAAGGGGTTGGCCCCTTGAGATTTCATTGCTGCTTCACTAGCCTTGATTTCGGGCCAGTTTCGGGTTCCCCACACGTGGCCTAAAGCCAATAGTTGTGGGGCCGCTCCAGAAATGGCCCGTGAATGACTTTATCGCATAGGGAAGAAACTGCCAATTTACTCTTCCCACTGCGTGCTCTTATCCTTGGCCACGTATCATGCATGCATCGTGCGTGGTAGGGAACGGAGGCGCGTGGCGCAGGAGAGCATCTTGGAGAGGGCCCGTCCGTCTTAAATTGGTGGAGGAGAACGGTGGCTGCCCATTGATGGAGCAGTTGCCCTCCTCCGCCCGACCTATAAAAGGGAGGGGTGGAGGAGGCCGGAGTCATCCACCTTCGCATTCCTCCTCTACTTCCTTTGTTTTCTGCTTCTGTCGGTGATGCCGAAGAGAAGAGTTCGGGGCCAGCCCTAGGCCCATGCTGGTGCAGATGCTCGGGGAGTGGGCCTGGCCCTTGGCGTAGCGAATCTCTTGATCTCTTCAAGGCTTGGCCGGGAGGCGGGGCTGGAGACCACTGGCAATCCTAGCGTTGCCCTTCTCGTAAGTCTCGAGGTTGTTGTCAATGAAAGGCACGCCATCCTGCTCGCCAAGATAGGGCACGGCGTACCTCGATCCTTCTGGCCATTCCAGTTGCTTGCTGTCTTCTTGAGGGGGGTGCTGGATTGGAGCCTCGGATTTCCTCCGGGACGGTGTGGATGGAGATAAAGCCTGGGGGTAAGGAGAAGATGGGAGGCAGGCCGTCTAGTAGGAGTACGATCACATCGATGTGTTCGTCTCGTGCTAGTTACCTGCTGCCCGTCTACTGGCTCTTCCCCCTTTTTCCCTGCACCGTCATCACCATTTCTTCCGGCTGCCGGGAAAAAGCTCGTCCCCTTGGTGCTTCTGCTTCCTTTTGGGGCCTTTTGGTTGAGCTCCGGCGCCTTCCTCTAACGATGCCTGTGATGGAGCTCCCCTTTCGGTCCTGGGGGCGGTGACCTGGGGGTCGTCGTGGTACTTCACACTTCTTCCTCCTTCACAGCCTCGCCACTTCCGATCTTGTCAGGCTAGGGTTGCAAGTTCCTGACAAGGATCGGGGTGGCGTTGAGCCGGCGCGGCACCCGTCCTTTCCTATTCCCACCGCAATACCTGGGATAAGAGGGACAGGGAGAGGAGTTTATGGAGCACTTCTCTTTTTTCAATCTTAAATCTGTAGGCAATCGCCCAATTTTAATTCAAATAATGTAATCTCTCGAGTCCATCTTCGTGTTTTGTAATGCTTGTACTTGTATCAGCATATGAATGAAAAAAGATAAACTCTACCGGGAACCCATGCATGTGTATGTCCATGCAGAGGTGGAATCCCTCCTTAATGTATATAAACGAGTTTTCCCCGGCAAGATATCATGTTGGCACCCTCTTTGTCTACTGGAGAGTTGCGTCTTCCGGGGAACAGACCGTCTTGACCGAAGCAACGTTCGAGTCATGAATGGGAGCATCTAAGTTTCAAAGGAGGGGCGAGGTTTTCTCATGCAAAGTTATAGCTTTGCAGAACACTAATGGACAAGAGATAAAACTTATCTGTTTGGCCTTGCCGGGATCACCGTGCCGTGCAATCTTATCGTCCTTTGTCGAAGCCAAGTTCACGACAGGAACCTGAAACTTCATATAGAAGAGAATGAATGCAGGATGCAATCCTATCTATACGAAAATGCTCATGAGATGCTTATGTAGTGATCTTGGGGTGCTCATGCATGCATGAAATCTTAGTTGGGGTCCTCCTCTACAGCACTTCTTTGTTTTCTCTTGCATGGGGTCATCGCCCCGGCTTTGTACAAGGGGTTACATGCAGCTGAGGCAAGGCCTGTACAAAAGGGTGGCTGCCGGGCAGTGCCCGGCAGCCTCACGCCTTACAGGTAGTACTTGCGGAGATGCTCAATATTCCATGAGTTTTGCAACTGAGTGCCATCTCCGGTCTCCAAACGGACCGCGCCGGGTCTGGTGACTCGTACCACCCGGTAAGGGCCTTCCCACTTTGGTGACAGCTTGTTTGTACCCTTGGCGGACCGAACGTGCCTAAGGACAAGTTCACCTTCCTCAAAACACCGGGAATGAACCCTGTGACTTTGCTAGCAACGCAGGGCTTGCTAGTAGAGTGCAGCATGCGTAGCAGCCCAGAGATGGTTCTCCTCGAGTAGAACAGCGCCGTCATGCCGGTGCTGATCTTTCACTGCTTCATCGTAGGCAAGCACTCGAGGAGACCCGTAAATGAGTTCCATGGGGATAACTATTTCAGCCCCACAAACCAGGGCGAAGGGAGTCTGCCCGGTAGCTCGATTAGGTGTCGTTCTGAGGGACCAGAGAACTACCCGCAGCTCCTCAATCCGCCGACTGCCGTGCTTGTGCAGCGTATCGAAATTTCTTGTCTTGAGTCCACGCAATACTTCAGCGTTCGCCCTCTCAGCTTGTCCATTGCGCCGGTGGTGTGCCATAGAGGCAAACGAGATCTAGCATCCGAGGGTACGAACATATTGCATGAAGGCGTGGCTCGTGAATTGGGTGCCGTTGTCAGTGATGATCCTTGCCGAAACTCCAAAATGACACACCAATTCTTTCAATAACTTGATAGCTGATTGAGCAGTCACCTTTCTCACGGCAGTCACTTCCATCCACTTTGTAAACTTGTCGATATCGACGATAAAGAATTCAAAGCACCTGATTGCTCAGGGGAAGGGGCCGAGGATATCGAGCCCCCAAACCAACAATGGACATGATAAAGGGATTATCTGAATGGCTTGGGCAGGCAGGCATGTTCTCTTGGAATGGAACTAGCAGGTTTCACACGTCGTGACGAGCTCGACCACATCTTGGAGGGCTGTGGGCCAATAGAATCCTTGCCAGAATGCTTTCCCAACCAATGCCCTTGATCGAACGTGTGAGCCGCACATTCCTCTGTGAATCTCAGCCAGCAGTTCCTTTCCATCTTCCCGGCAGACAAACTTCAATTTCACACTGTTGGGCCTCCTTCTGTGTAGAGTGTCCTTGACAAACTAATGCAGACTGGCTCTCCGGGCTACTTTCTCAGCTTCATCTTGGTCGCCGGGAAGCTCTCCGATTTGGAGGAAGCGGACGATGTGCCTTGCCCAAGTTGGAGCCTGGGGCTTGGCAACGAGGACTAGCAGCACCTCCTCAGCTCCAGGAGCACCAGCCTCGTTTGCGGGGTCCATTGGCCCGGCTGGAGGGGGTGGTCCGGCAGGCTGTGAGGAGTTGTTTTCAGCAGGGTCTCTACCGGGAGCTGACATCTCGATCAGGAGAGGCTTATTGTAGTCCGACTTTCTCTTTTTCTGGGCCATTGTGGTTGGTTATACGGAGGGTTGATAGAAACGGAGAACAAAAGTTCCTGGTTCCACATGAAGCTTCTACGCAGTACACTTTGACAGGTGATCAGCTATGTTGTTTTCCGCACGGGGTATGTGCTCTGTTTGCATCCCGTCAAAGTGCTCCTCCAATCTCCTCACTTCCTCGATGTATGCTTCCATCAATGGGCTTTGATAATCCTTGTTGACTTGTGTCACCACAAGCTGCGAATCTCCTCGTATGATCAACTACTTGATTCCCAATTCTGCTGCAATTCTGAGTCCGGCAAGGAGCCCTTCTTACACAGTTGTATTGTTGGTGGCTTCTTCCCGGGAAAAGTGCATTTGGACGACGTACTTCAAGTGCTCCCCGGAGGGGGCAAAAAGAAGCACGCCAGCCCCTGCACCTTATAGGGAAAAAGCACCATCAAAATACATAATCCATTCTTGGGGCGATTCCTTGTCGGGGATAGTTGTCTCTGTCACTTCCTCATTAGGGGTTGGTGTCCATTCTGCAATAAACTCTGCTAGCACCCTGCTCTGAATGGTTGACGTGCTCTCAAACTTCAAACCAAAGCTGGATAACTCCAAAGCCCACTCGACTATTCTGCCGGTAGCCTTAGTGTTTCGAAGTATCCTTTACAAAGGAAAACAAGTAACAACCGTTATCTCATGGGCTTGGAAGTAGTGGCGCAGTTTCCTTGAGGCCATAATGAGACCAAAAATCAACTTCTGCATGCCAGAGTACCTCGATCTAGCCCCCTGCAACAAGGAGCTGGCAAAGTACACTAGGCACTGTACCACCTTCTTCCTTGCCGCGTCCCTGGGGTTGTTCTCATTGTCGTGCTCACTGCTTCTCTGATCCTTTTATGATTCTGCCGTTATCTGTCCACTTTCGACCTCATCCACTTCTCTCTATGCTACAAAGGCCGCACTGACCACTTGGTTGGTTGCCGCCAAGTACAGCAATAATCGCTCTTGGGGTTTGGGTGCGACCAGGGTAGGCATAGACGACATGTAGGCCTTCAACTCCTGCAAAATTTTGAAGAACGACAAGGCTCGCTCCGCAGACTTGGAAATGAATCTACTCAGCGCAGCAACGCATCTCGTCAAGCGTCTCACATCCTTAACTATCCTTGGTGCTTGGATTTGCTCAATGGCATTGATCTTGTCGGGGTTACCTTCGATCCCCTGATGGGACACGAAGAAACCAAGTAGCTTGCTGGAGGGGACTCCAAACACACACTTCTCCGGATTAAGCTTCTAGTGGATCTTGCGCAGATTAGCAAATGTCTCCTCCAAATCCTCGATAAGAGTGGTCTTGTCCTTGGTCTTGACCATGATATCATCCACGTAAGCTTCTATGTTTCCGTGTAACTATGGCTCAAAACCAATCTGAACTGCCCTTGAAAAAGTGGACCCGACACTCTTTAGTCCGAACGGCATGCGGACAAAGCAATATGTACCACGTGGGGTGATGAATGATGTCTTCTCTTCATCTTCTTTGAGCATGAAGATCTGGTGATATCCGGAATACGCATGTAGGAAGGAGAGCAAATCACACCCTGAGGTGGAATCCACAATCTGATCGATACACGGCAAGGGAAATGGGTCCTTTGGGCAAGCCTTGTTGAGGTCTGTGAAGTCAATGCAAAGCCTGCATTTCCCATTAGCCTTCCAGACTACCACTAGATTTGCTAACCATGTTGGATGCAGTACTCCTCTGACTAAACTAGCTGCCTCCAATTTCTTGATTTCCTCGGCAATGAACTGGTACCTCTCCAAGGCATGCTTCCGGACTTTCTGCTTGATAGGTCTGGCATGTCGGCAGACAACAAGGTGGTGCTCGATTACTCCCTGGGAACACCGGGGATATCAGATGGTTGCTAGGCAAACACATCGATATTCGTCCGTAGGAAGGCAACAAGCGCGCTTTCCTATTTGTCATCAAGGGTGGCGCTGATGGTGAAAGTATCATCAACGCCAGCCAGCCCTGCCGGGACCTTCTTCACTTGGGGTGCAACAACCTTGGATCTCTTGCTGTTGGAACACTCCGGCGCATCGTCAACGGATGCCGTGCACTGGAAGGGGGGCACGCTTCCCTGACTCCTTGTTCGAGGTCCTATAATCCCTTTTCTTTCCTTTGGTTTCCTTGGCGAGAACCGTTGCTACCATAGCCTCTACTACGACTGCATCCCGGTACATCTTGCCCACGCAGATAATTGCACCCTTCTCATCTGACAGGATAGTGATGACTCCTAGTGGCCCATGCATCTTTAGAGTGTTATAAGCATAGTGGGATGCTGCCATGAACTTGGCTAGGGCCAGGCATCCTAAAATCCCATTGTATGGCAGGGGGAGAACAACCACGTCAATCACAACCTTGTATGTCCGGTAGTTTAGTTCTCCCCCAAACATCACCTGCAACGTAATCTTCCCTTTAGGATGGCTCCTGCCGGGGTTAACTCCTTGAAATGTGCCGGTAACCTCTAGCTCTTCCTCTCCTATCTGAAGCTTACTGATTACTGCTGGGAAATTAGATTCAGACCAGCCCCACCATCCACTGACATCTTTGTGACCTTGAGGTTGCGAATTGTCGGGGAGACCAACAAAGGCAAGCATCCCACTGCGGTGGTGCGGTTAGGGTGATCCTCCTCATCAAAGATGATTGGCGTGCGGGGCCATTTGAGCGGTTTCCGGGCCTCTGGCGCTGGCTCCACAACATTGATCTATCGTGCCCATCACTTGAGCTGGCGGTGGGAGGTGTGCAAAGATGCACCCCCATCAACACATAGGGCGTTATTGGCCTTATGAAATTCCTGCTCACTAGTTTCCTCTTCATTCCCTTCATCACCCCCATCATCACAAACTTCCTGTCACACCCTCGATGCGACTATAGCTCCCACGTGTCGAGGCACGACTTAGAGGCATAATCGCATTGAAGGCATATGTCGCAAGTTAGGCAATCTTCACAACATCCCATGATAATAATAAAGGGGAGATAACATAGTTGGCTTACACTCGCCACGTCAATCAAGTACATAAATAACATTACATCATCCAAACACTCATGGCCCGACTACGGCGCCAAAATAAAAGAGAACCCAAGATGCGACACGGTCCCAATCACCCCCAACTGGGCACCACTACTGATCATCGGGAAAGGAAACATAGTAACATTGAGAGTCTTCGTCGAACTCCCACTTGAGCTCATACGCGTCTCCTGGAGCAGAATCATCATGCCCTGCATCTGGTGTAATAGTAATCTGTGAGCCACAGGGACTCAGCAATCTCGCACCCTCGCGATCAAGACTATTTAAGCTTATAGGTATGGCAAGGTAAAAATAAGTGGAACTGCAGCAAGCGACTAGCAAGTATGGTGGCTAACTTATTAGCAAAAGAGAGCGAGAAGAGGAGGCAAAGCGCGAGCGTGAAACTAGAGAGCAACCTGCGCAAACATTACTCCAACACCGTGTCCACTTCCCGGACTCCGCCGAGAAGAGGCCATCACGGTAACACACTCAGTTGATTCATTTTAATTAATTAAGGTTCAAGTTATCTACAACCGGACATTAACACATTCCCATCTTCCCATAACCGTGGGCACGGCTTTCGAAAGTTCAATCCCTGCAGGGGAGTCCCAACTTAGCCCATGACAAGCTCTCACGGTCAACGAAGGAATAGACCTCCTCCCAAGACGTTCCGATCAGACTCGGTATCTCGGTAATTCAAGACAACTCCGACAATGGTAAAACAAGTCCAGCAACACCGCCCGCTGTGCCGACAAATCCCGATAGGAGCTGCACATATCTCGTTCTCAGGGCACACCGGATAAGCTAAGCGTACGGGAGCCAACGTAACCCAAGTTGCCAAGGGACGGCCCCGCACGGTGCTCTAGGTTGGACCAACACTCAGAGGAGCACTGGCCCGGGGGGGTTAAAATAATGATGACCCTTGAGTCCGCGAAATCCAAGGGAAAAGGCTAGGTGGCAAATGGTAAAACCAAGGTTGGGCATTGCTGGAGGAGTTTTATTCAAGGCGGACTGTCAAGGGGTTCCCATTATAACCCAACCGTGTAAGGAACACAAAATCCGGGAACATAACACTGATATGACGGAAACTAGGGGCGACAAGAGTGGAACAAAACACTAGGCGAGAGGCCGAGCCTTCCACCCTTTACCAAGTATATAGATGCGTTAAGATAACAAGATAATATAATGATATCCCAACAAGTAAATAAATGTTCCAACGAGGAACGGCCTCCAATCTTCACCTGCAACTAGCAACGCTATAAGAGGGGCTGAGCAAAGCGGTAACATAGCCAATCAATGGTTTGCTAGGACAATGGTGGGTTAGAGGTTTGACATGGCAATTTGGGAGGCTTGCAAGCAAATGCTAGGCATCGTAGTAATGGCATAGCAAAAGAGCGAGCAAACTAGCATAGCAAAGATAGTAGTGATTTCGAGGGTATGATCATCTTGCCTGCACAGTTGTCAGAGTTGACTGGATCCTTGAAAGCAAGCTCAACGGGCTCCTCGTTAGCAAACTCGTCTCCCGGATCTACCCAAACAAGACAAACAAGCAACAAGGACACAATCAACCACGTGCAAACTCAAACAACACAATGGAAAGATGGTATGCTATGCGGGATGCGATGCGGGATGCAAAATGCAAGATATAACAGAAAATGCATAACCTGGCCTCAACTTGGAATTCCAAGTGTGCCACTGGAAAGATGAGATGAAATCACTTGAAAACGATATAAAGAACGCCAGAATCGGAGTTACGGTTTGGAAATGGCAAGCGATTCAAAAATGACACCGGTCTGCGATTTTCAGCAAGTAGGCATCTAAATGCAATGAGATGAACATGCTACAGCACCCAAACATGACAACAAAATACATGGAAGGGATGCTTACAAGATGCTTAACAAAAGTCTAGCACTGAGCTACGGCCAATTCATCCATTAACAGGTTCAAACAAGCATGGCAAAAATGCAAATGACAAACAGATCTCAGACTTGGTGAAATTGACACTTGTCTGGAATTTCAGATCAGGTAGCCCTCTTTGGAGCAACAAAACTACATGCTACAGGATCTGAACATGGCAAAGTAAAGCAAGGCATGGAGCTGCTCAAAGAGCTTAACAAAAGTCCCTTAGTGACCTTGAGCCAAAAAGGACCAGAAAATACAATTGCAAGCATGTGAACCTAGCAAAAACATAATCAGTTTTTAGACTTAGTGAAAACTGGCACATGCTGAAATATAACTCAAGTAGGCATGTTTACGAGCTCGATGCACTCACTATGGTGCAAGTCAGGGCAAGACAAGCATACAAATAACAAGAAGGCATAAAATTCAAGCTAGACATGGCAAGAACAATAGCATAACATGCACGGATCAACTACAACATCACCGGCAAAATTGCAATCAAGTTGACAATCTGCCCAGATTCACAAAGTAGCAAAAGTAGAGCTCGATTGACTCAAGCTAGGGTGCTCCATAATTGCAAACAAAGACATGGATGGATAGAGCACTACAAGATTAACAAAACATCCTTACTGATCATCCTCAAAAGAGGCACGGATCACTAGGAAACAGCATGAACATATGGCATCATGAGATAAACAGCTCCAGGACTTAGCGAAATCACTAAGTCCCTGAAAACAGAGTTACTAAGTGCACCACTTTGCAAGCTTGCACTAGACACCACACACATCCTAAAAATACATAGGTTGCACCTCTGGAAAGATGAGAAAACCCTTAACAAAACACAAGTAGAGCATCAGGGCATAGCATGCACACATTAATCATGGCAAAAATGACAAAAGTGCTAAACGGAGTAGCAGATCTGACAATTATCTCAAGTAGCCCTCTTCTAGCAGCATTTCGGGCATCAATATGAGCTCAAATGAAAACGATGCAATGGAATGAAATGATGTACTCTCTGAGATGAACATTTTGATATGCTATATGCATAAATCGGAGCTACGGATGCAAAGTTACGGAGCCATGAACATGAGCACTTGAACTAAAATTATCAGGGACTTAGACGAAATTTTACCCTCCAGATCTAGGGTTTCGG
This sequence comes from Triticum aestivum, assembly GCF_018294505.1. NCBI lineage: Eukaryota > Viridiplantae > Streptophyta > Magnoliopsida > Poales > Poaceae > Triticum > Triticum aestivum. Next base: position 211,416,795 of record NC_057803.1, on the reverse strand, counting down.
CGGGCACACGAACCGAGGTTCGCCGGCGACGGGCAGAGCGGCGGCCGGAGGGGGAGATGGCCGGGGCGGCCTCCACGGCGTGGGGCGCCGGCGGCCGGGGCAGCGGCGAGACGGCA
>NC_057803.1:211406561-211415939 GCF_018294505.1 Triticum aestivum | reverse complement strand
GCCGCGGCGGCTGAGGCGATGTGGGTGCGGGGACCGACCAATGACGAGGCAACACGTGGCGGCGGAGCTGAATTCGGACGTGTCCGTCGGTGCAGATCTTGTCCGGCGGCGCGCGAGGGGATTTTTAGGGTTTCGGAGGTAGGAGGAGATCCGAAAATCGGGGGGTGTTTAAATAGGCATAGAGGGAGCTAGGAGAGTCCAAATGAGGTGCGGTTTTCGGCCACGCGATCGTGATCGAACGATCTAGATGATGGAACAGAGTTTGGTGGGTTTTGGGCCAAATTGGAGGGGTGTTGGGCTGCAACACACACGAGGCCTTTTCGGTCCCTCGGTTAACCGTTGGAGTATCAAACGAAGTCCAAATGATACGAAACTTGACAGGCGGACTACCGGTAGTAAACCAAGGCCGCTTGGCAAGTCTCGGTCCAATCCGGAAATGTTTAATCCCCACACACGAAAGAAAGCTAGAAACGACCACCGGAGGAGAACGAAGCGCCGGAATGCAAAACGGACAACGGGGAAAATGCTCGAATGCATGAGACAAACACGTATGCAAATGCAATGCACATGATGACATGATATGAGATGCATGACAACGACAACAACACATGGAGACAAAACCCGAACCTGAGGAAATAAATATAACTTAACACCGGAAACGGCAAGAGTTGGAATACAAATTGGGAAAGTTACATCCGGGGTGTTACAACACTCCACCACTACAAAAGGATCTCGTCCCGAGATCTAGGACTGACAGAATGCCAGGAACTCAGAATGGAGGTGATCCTCGTGTTCCCAGGTAGCTTCGCGGTCGGAATGGTGTGACCACTTGACTTTGAGAAATTTGATTGACTTATTGCGAGTCTTGCGTTCAGTCTCTTCAAGAATAGCAACTGGGTGCTCACGATAGGAAAGATCTTCTTGGAGCTCAATGTCCTGGAAGTTGACGGTGTGGTCAGGAGTCTTGAAGCACTTTCGAAGCTGAGAGACATGGAACACGTCATGAACATTTGCAAAGTTTGAAGGAAGCTCGAGTTGATAGGCGAGGTCTCCTCTCTTGCTGACAATCCTGAAAGGTCCCACGTATCTAGGGGCAAGCTTCCCTTTGATACCGAAGCGACGAGTACCTTCCATAGGGGAGACGCGGAGGTAAACATGATCTCCGATCTCGAAGGCCAAATCACGGTGCTTACTATCATAGTAGCTCTTCTGGCGGGATTGGGCTGCTTTGAGGTTATCACGAATGACTTTGCACATTTCCTCTGCCTGTGTGATTAATTCATTACCCAAAAGCTGACGTTCACCGGTTTCAGACCAGTTGAGAGGGGTACGGCACTTCCTGCCATACAAAATTTCTAATGGGGCCTTGCCTGAACTTGCTTGAAAACTGTTGTTGTAGGAGAATTCAGCATAAGGAAGGCAATCCTCCCACTTCATGCCGAAGGAGATCACACAAGCCCTGAGCATATCTTCAAGAATCTGGTTGACACGCTCGACTTGACCGCTAGTTTGAGGATGGAAAGCTGTGCTGAAGCGGATGTTGGTGCCCATGGCCTTCTGAAAAGAATCCCAAAACTTCGAGGTAAAGATGCTGCCACGGTCTGAAGAGATCACTTGTGGAATACCGTGCAGAGAGACAATACGAGAGGTATAGAGTTCCGCCAATTGAGCTGCATTGATCGACTCTTTGATAGGCAGAAAGTGAGCCACTTTGGTGAGTTTGTCGATAACAACGAATATAGCATCATTGCCACGCTTGGACTTTGGAAACCCAGTCACGAAGTCCATCTCAATGTGGTCAAACTTCCATTCTGGAATGGCAAGAGGTTGGAGGAGACCTGCTGGCCTTTGGTGTTCTGCCTTCACTCTTCTGTAGACATCACATTCATTCAAGAATTGAGCAATCTCGCGCTTCGTTCGAGTCCACCAATAAGCCTGCTTGAGATCCTGATACATCTTCATGCTCCCCGGGTGGATGGAGAGGAGATAATTGTGAGCCTCGTTCAAGATCACTTTACGGAGGTCACCTTTGGGGACCACAATACGATCCTCGAAGAAGAGAGTGTCCTTGTCATCAAGGCGGTAGCACTTGTACTTGGACTGGCTCTTGGCAATCCCAATCTTCACCTTTTTCACCATAGCATCAAGAAGCTGGGCTTGGCGAATCTGGTCTTCCAAGGTAGGAGAGACTTGAAGGTTGGCGAGGAAACCTTGAGGAACAACTTGCAGATTAAGTTTGCGGAAAGCTTCACAAAGCTCGGGTTGATAAGGCTTGAGAATCAGACTGTTGCAGTAAGCCTTCCTGCTCAAAGCGTCAGCAATCACATTGGCCTTGCCTGGAGTATACTCGATACTCGGATTATACTCTTGAATCATTTCGACCCATCGAGTTTGCCTGAGGTTTAGATTAGGCTGAGTGAAGATGTACTTGAGATTCTTGTGATCATTGAAAATGTCCACTTTTCTTTCCAATAGAAGATGTCTCCAAGTCAAAAGAGCATGCACAACTGCCGCCAACTCGAGATCATGAGTGGGGTAGTTCTTCTCATTAGGCTTCAACTGGCGAGATGTATAAGCAACAACTTTCTTCTCTTGCATCAATACTGCGCCAAGACCTTGGAGAGAGGCATCACAAAAGACCTCGTACGGCTTGGATTCATCAGGCGGAGTGAGAACTAGAGCAGTGATCAATTTCTCTTTCAAAGTGTCGAAAGCAATATCACACTCCGGAGACCAAACGTACTTGACGTGCTTCTGGAGAAGATTAGAGAGAGGCTTCGTGATCTTAGAAAAGTTTTCAATGAAACTTCGGCAATAGCTTGCGAGACCGTGGAAGCTACGGAGTTGCTTCACGTTCTGAGGAGGTTCCCAATTCACAATTTCAGACACCTTCTCAGGATTCACGGCAATGCCCTTGGCAGAGATGATATGACCAAGATAAAGAACCTCATTGAGCCAAAATTCACACTTGGAGAACTTGGCGTAGAACTTGTGTTCTCTGAGCTTATCAAGAACCAAACGCAAGTGCTTGGCATGATCTTCCTTGTTCTTGGAGAAAACCAGAATGTCGTCGAGATAGACCAAAACGAAGTCATTGGTGTAGGCATTGAAGATGAAATTCATCATGCGAGAGAACGTCGGAGGAGCGTTGACGAGGCCAAAAGACATGACAGTGTATTCATATGAACCAAAGCTTGTCCTGAAAGCCGTCTTGGGAATATCTTGCTCACGGATTCGAATCTGATGATAACCCATATGGAGATCAAGCTTGGAGAAAACTTGGGCACCTTTGAGTTGTTCGAACAGCTCGTTGATGTTGGGAAGTGGGTATTTGTTCTTGATGGTCTTTTTGTTCACTGGACGGTAATCAACACAAAGTCGGTCCGTTCCATCCTTCTTCTTCACAAAAAGAACACCACAGCTCCACGGAGAAGAACTAGGCCGGATGTGACCCATTTTCTCTTGAATATCGAGTTGCTTCTTCAGCTCCTTTAACTCTTCAGGTCCGAGCTTGTAAGGACGTTTGCACACAGGTTCCATACCAGGCTCAAGATCAATAACAAATTCAACTGGCCGGGGCGGAGGCATTCCTGGAAGCTCTTCTGGAAAGACGTCTTGATATTCACAAACGACTGGAATTTGCGAGATAGCATCGAGTTCACCCTTCTCATTGAGAGAAAATGGACGGATGGTATTATCCCGAGCGGCAAAGACAATTACATCCTCAGACGAATGAGTCAATTGAATCTGCCTGGCTGCACAATCAAGCTGAGCCTTGTGCTTAGAAAGCCAATCCATTCCGAGAATAAGATCAATATCTGAGTTACCAAGCACCATAGGAGAAGAAAGAAACTTGTAATCGCCCAACATGATAGAAACATCCGGGACTATTGAAGTAGCCCTCATAGACTTAGCCGGAGAAACCACTCACATAGGTTTACCCAACATTTGTGAAACGAAGTCATGCTTGGAGACAAATGATCTTGACATGAAACAATGCCATGCACCAGTGTCGAAAAGAACTTTTGCTGGAAAAGAGTTAACTGGAAAGTTACCCATGATGACATCTGATGATTCCTCTGCCTGAGCTGCATTCAGCAAGTTGACCTTGGCGTGCTTGGGGTTATGCGTGACCACAGCTGTACTTGCCGATCTGACAGGAGGAGGAGGAGGAAGACGCCTCTGGTTGAAACACTTGTTGGCATAGTGACCCTTCTGTTGGCACTTGTTGCACGTGACCTCTGAAAGCGGACGGTGGTACGGAGCACTCGATCTTGGAGCTTGAGACGAAGTCTTGTTCTGAAAGCCAGGGTTGGGTGGGTGGGAAGAACCACTGCCACCTTTGCTCTTCTGCTGATACGGCTGACGGAACGGAGGAGGAGGAAGCCAATACTTCTGCTGCTTGGCCACTTGAGTAGAGGAAGAAGGAGTAACATCTCTGGCTCGCTTCTTGGAAGCATCACACTTCAACTGAGCAGGCTCTTGCTTCAGTGCCATGTTGTAGAACTCATCGTATCTCAAGGGCTCAAAGAGGACAAGAGCAAGCTGAATATCTTCTCTGAGACCACCCCTGAACTGATATATCATGCTCTTCTCATCAGGGACGTCTTGCTTGGCAAAGCGGGCGAGCTTCTGGAACAACTTGTTGTAGTCATAAACAGACAAAGAGCCTTGCTTCAGATTGCGGAATTCCTCATGCTTGCTTTAAACCACGCTCTGGGGAATATGATGAGCCCTGAAATCTCGAGGGAAATCATCCCAAGTGATAACACGTCCACCTCTGGAGTCCTTGTACTGCTGGAACCATTCTGCAGCTTGATCTTTGAGTTGGAAGGAAGCGAACTTGACAAAGTCCTCAGGCCTGACGTTACTGCACTCGAAATGCTTACACAGATCCACAAGCCAATCGTCAGCATCAGTTGCCTCAACACAATTGCTGAAAGTCTTTGGCCCGTTAGCAAGGAACTGGTTGAGTGTAGCAAAGTGATTCTGATTGCTGCCTTGATTCCCTTGGTTGCCTTGATTGCGCTCTTGAAGAATTTGCATGATCAACTGTGTGTTTGCATTGGTTGCGGCCATCACAGCTTGCCATGCCTTCGGAGGAGGTGGAGGTGGTGGCGGATCAGGATTCGGAGTCGTGCGCGTTGGAGGAGCCATCCTGAAGAGGTTGACCACCATTAGCACATTGACGGACAAATATTGAAGCTGAATCCAACGGAATGAAAATTGCAACATATAGTCTTCACATCCGAACAAAATGAACGAATGCATTCCTCTTGAAATGGTCACATATCCATAAATTGAGAAGCCACGTAGAATTAAGGTAGAGAAATAAATCAACAAGGTACGGATCAAGAACGAATAATCGGTAAGAAATCCCAATCTCAAACCAATATCCGTGGAAGAAGAACTAGAGCTACTAGAATTCCCACCTATGAAACTCCCGAACCTTTCCGGTTATGCAATCAGGTGTTGGGGATACAGGGGAAGCATAATATCTCACCCAAACTAGCAAATCCTACATCCAGCTGTATCCATCCTTCAACACATAACCAAGAAACCTTCGGAAACCATCTGCCTCAACCTTTGAAAAGCATCCGTTATACAAGTTATGGCGATACTCCCGAACTCCCGCCCCAGTACTAGGTGGCGTCGAGGTTATCTCACCAACGAACTACATAAAAGAGATTTTCGATGTCGGCGTACTAAACTCAGGTATTCCAGAACTGTAACGATAAAATTGTGATGACAACACCTCAGAGCTCAACTCCCCGGGACACTTCCACTAAACCCCTGACAGGAGGCACCAAGACAATGTTCTCATCATAAAACCATCGGAACGATTCCAAGATACTCGCATGATCCTAAAAAAAATTTAGTGAAATTTGAGAAGAGAAGAGTCAAAACTCTACGTCAGGATGCCTTACCAGAGCGATGAGGAGACTGGGAAGTAAAAATAATTCCTAAACTCTCCGATATATAATTCCTAAATGACTCAAAACATTTTTCTAGACACAACTCGGCCGCTAAAAACGATCAAGCAATGGGGCTCCTAAGGTCGGGGGAGGCTCTGATTACCAACTTGTCACACCCTCGATGCGACTATAGCTCCCACGTGTCGAGGCACGACTTAGAGGCATAATCGCATTCAAGGCATATGTCGCAAGTTAGGCAATCTTCACAACATCCCATGATAATAATAAAGGGGAGATAACATAGTTGGCTTACACTCGCCACGTCAATCAAGTACATAAATAACATTACATCATCCAAACACTCATGGCCCGACTACGGCACCAAAATAAAAGAGAACCCAACATGCGACACGGTCCCAATCACCCCCAACTGGGCACCACTACTGATCATCGGGAAAGGAAACATAGTAACGTTGAGAGTCTTCGTCAAACTCCCACTTGAGCTCATACGCGTCTCCTGGAGCGGAATCATCAGGCCCTGCATCTGGTGTAATAGTAATCTGTGAGCCACAGGGACTCAGCAATCTCGCACCCTCGCGATCAAGACTATTTAAGCTTATAGGTATGGCAAGGTAAAAATAAGTGGAACTGCAGCAAGCGACTAGCAAGTATGGTGGCTAACTTATTAGCAAAAGAGAGCGAGAAGAGGAGGCAAAGCGCGAGCGTGAAACTAGAGAGCAACCTGCGCAAACATTACTCCAACACCGTGTCCACTTCCCGGACTCCGCCGAGAAGAGGCCATCACGGTAACACACTCAGTTGATTCATTTTAATTAATTAAGGTACAAGTTATCTACAACCGGACATTAACACATTCCCATCTTCCCATAACCACGGGCACGGCTTTCGAAAGTTCAATCCCTGCAGGGGAGTCCCAACTTAGCCCATGACAAGCTCTCACGGTCAACGAAGGAATAGACCTCCTCCCAAGACGTTCCGATCAGACTCGGTATCTCGGTAATTCAAGACAACTCCGACAATGGTAAAACAAGTCCAGCAACACCGCCCGCTGTGCCGACAAATCCCGATAGGAGCTGCACATATCTCGTTCTCAGGGCACACCGGATAAGCTAAGCGTACGGGAGCCAACGTAACCCAAGTTGCCAAGGGACGGCCCCGCACGGTGCTCTAGGTTGGACCAACACTCAGAGGAGCACTGGCCCGGGGGGGTTAAAATAATGATGACCCTTGAGTCCGCGAAACCCAAGGGAAAAGGCTAGGTGGCAAATTGTAAAACCAAGGTTGGGCATTGCTGGCGGAGTTTTATTCAAGGCAGACTGTCAAGGGGTTCCCATTATAACCCAAACGCGTAAGGAACGCAAAATCCGAGAACATAACACCGATATGACGGAAACTAGGGGCGGCAAGAGTGGAACAAAACACTAGGCGAGATGCCGAGCCTTCCACCCTTTACCAAGTATATAGATGCATTAAGATAACAAGATAATATAATGATATCCCAACAAGTAAATAAATGTTCCAAGGAGGAACGGCCTCCAATCTTCACCTGCAACTAGCAATGCTATAAGAGGGGCTGAGCAAAGCGGTAACATAGCCAATCAACGGTTTGCTAGGACAATGGTGGGTTAGAGGTTTGACATGGCAATTTGGGAGGCTTGCAAGCAAATGGTAGGCATCGTAGCAATGGCATAGCAAAAGAGCGAGCAAACTAGGATAGCAAAGATAGTAGTGATTTTGAGGGTATGATCATCTTGCATGCACGGTTGTCAGAGTTGACTGGATCCTCGAAAGCAAGCTCAACGGGCTCCTTGTTAGCAAACTCGTCTCCCGGATCTACCCAAACAATACAAACAAGCAACAAGGACACAATCAACCACGTGCAAACTCAAACAACACAATGCAAAGATGGTATGCTATGCGGGATGCGATGCGGGATGCAAAATGCAAGATATAACAGAAAATGCATAACCTGGACTCAACTTGGAATTCCAAGTGTGCCACTGGAAAGATGAGATGAAATCGCTTGAAAACGATATAAAGAACGCCGGAATCGGAGTTACGGTTTGGAAATGGCAAGCGATTCAAAAATGACACCGGTCTGCGATTTTCAGCAAGTAGGCATCTAAATGCAATGAGATGAACATGCTACAGCACCCAAACATGACAACAAAATACATGGAAGGGATGCTTACAAGATGCTTAACAAAAGTCTAGCACTGAGCTACGGCCAATTCATCCATTAACAGGTTCAAACAAGCATGGCAAAAATGCAAATGACAAACAGATCTCAGACTTGGTGAAATTAACACTTGTCTGGAATTTCAGATCAGGTAGCCCTCTTCGGAGCAACAAAACTACATGCTACAGGATCTGAACATGGCAAAGTAAAGCAAGGCATGGAGCTGCTCAAAGAGCTTAACAAAAGTCCCTTAGTGACCTTGAGCCAAAAAGGACCAGAAAATACAATTGCAAGCATGTGAACCTAGCAAAAACATAATCAGTTTTTAGACTTAGTGAAAACTGGCACATGCTGAAATATAACTCAAGTAGGCATGTTTACGAGCTCGATGCACTCACTATGGTGCAAGTCAGGGCAAGACAAGCATATAAATAACAAGAAGGCATAAAATTCAAGCTAGACATGGCAAGAACAATAGCATAACATGCACGGATCAACTACAACATCACCGGCAAAATTGCAATCAAGTTGACAATCTGCCCAGATTCACAAAGTAGCAAAAGTAGAGCTCGATTGACTCAAGCTAGGGTGCTCCATAATTGCAAACAAAGACATGGATGGATAGAGCACTACAAGATTAACAAAACATCCTTACTGATCATCCTCAAAAGAGGCACGGATCACTAGGAAACAGCATGAACATATGGCATCATGAGATAAACAGCTCCAGGACTTAGCGAAATCACTAAGTCCCTGAAAACAGAGTTACTAAGTGCACCACTTTGCAAGCTTGCACTAGACACCACACACATCCTAAAAATACATGGGTTGCACCTCTGGAAAGATGAAAAACCCCTTAACAAAACACAAGTAGAGCATCAGGGCATAGCATGCACACATTAATCATGGCAAAAATGACAAAAGTGCTAAACGGAGTAGCAGATCTGACAATTATCTCAAGTAGCCCTCTTCTAGCAGCATTTCGGGCATCAATATGAGCTCAAATGAAAATGATGCAATGGAATGAAATGATGTACTCTCTGAGATGAACATTTTGATATGCTATATGCATGAATCGGAGCTACGGATGCAAAGTTACGGAGCCTGAACATGAGCACTTGAACTAAAATTATCAGGGACTTAGACGAAATTTTACCCTCCAGATCTAGGGTTTCGGCAGGCACACGAACCGAGGTTCGCCGGCGACGGGCAGGGCGGCGGCCGGAGGGGGAGATGGCCGGGGTGGCCTCCACGGCGCGGGGC
>NC_057803.1:210722689-210755112 GCF_018294505.1 Triticum aestivum | reverse complement strand
TCACCTCCTCGCCGCCCCGGCTTCCTCTCCTCGTCGGCCCCGAGCTCCGGCGTCTTCCCCGCCCCCCCGGTGAACAGTGTTTCCGGCGAGCATCCTCGAAATCCGCGCCGGCCCGATCTGGATCCAGATCTGGATCGTGTGGGTTGACTTTCTCGCCCAAAACCCTATTTATTTTACATTTTCCCGCATGGCATAACTTCCTCATCGTAGCTCCGATTCATGCGTGTAGGATATCAAAATGTTCGTCTCGACGAGTAAATCATTTCATTTCATTGCATCATTTTCATTTTATCTCATCTTGATGCCCGAAATGCTGTTGGAAGAGGGCTATGTGATGAATATGTCAGATCTGTTTCAGCAAATGCACTTCTGTCATTTTTGTCATGTTTAATGTGTGCATGCTATGATCCTGAGCTCTACATGTGTTTTGTAATATGCCATGCCATCTTTACAGGGGTGTATGCCATGTATTTTTGTGATCTTTGTGGTGACTAGCACAAGCATGCAAAGTAGCTTACTCGATGATGCTGATTTCAGGGACCTCGAATTTCACTAAGTCCTTGTCATGTTATTGTTTTTATGCCATATGTTCATGTTGTTTCCTAGTGATCCGTGCCTCCTTTGAGGATGATCATTAAGGATGTTTTGTTAATATTGTGGTGCTCTATCCATCCATGTCTTTGTTTGCAAATATGGAGCACCCTAGCTTGAGTCAATCGAGCTCTACTTTTGCTATAAAATGTTCTTGGCAGATTGTTAACATGTTTAGTGATTTTGCCGAGGTTGTTGCTATTGTTCCGTGCATGATATGTTGTTGTTCTTGCCATGTCTAGCTTCTATGCCATGTCTTCTTGATGGGTGTATTCTTAGTTTAGCATGCAATGCCTCGTAGTGAGTGCATCGAGCTCGTAAACATGCCTACTTGTTAATCTGTTTGCATGCTCCAGTTTTTCACAAAGTCTGAATCTGTTTATGTTTTTGCTATGTTCACATGGTTGCAATTGTATTTTCTGATCCCTTTTGGCTCATAGTCACTAAGGGACTTTTGTTATATGCTTAGAGTAGCTTCATGCCATGCCTTGCTTTGCCATGATATGTTCCTGTAGCATGTAGTTTCCATGCTCTAAACATTGCTTCCTGATGATAAATTCCTGACTAGTGTTATTTTCGCTAAGTCTGTAACCTGTTATCATTTGCACTTTTGCCATGCTTGTTTGAGCTCGCTAATGAGTGAATTAGCCGTAGCTCAGTGTTCATCTTTTGTCAAGCATCTTGAATGGATCCCTACCATGCCTTTTGTTGCTATGTTTTAGTGCTGAAGCATAATTATATTGATGTATTTAGATGACTACTTGCTGTTAATCGCAGACCGGTGCCATATTTGTTTTGCTTGCCATTGCCAAACCGTGCATCCGATTCCGGTGATCTTTATATCGATTTTGACCGAAATCAACTCCTCTTTCCAGTGGCACTCTTGATTTTTCCAAGTTGAGGCTAGGTTCAGTCATTCCTTTCCAAAGCATGCATATGCATCACATACCGCATCCCGCATATCATGCCATGTTCATGTGTTGGTTGTTTACTATGTTGTGTGCTTCTTTCCGGTGTTGCTTCTTCGGGTTGGTTCCGATAACGTCGCGTTTGTGAGGAACCATTCGACCACATCCGTTTGTCTTCATCATGGACTCGTTCTTCTTCCTTGCGGGATTTCAGGCAAGATGACCATACCCTCGAAATCACTTTTATCTTTGCTTGCTAGTTGCTCGCTCTTTTGCTATGCCTATGTTACGATACCTACCACCTGCTTATCAGGCCTCTCATATTGTTAAACCAAGCCTCTAACCACCTTGTCCTAGCAAACCGTTGTTTGGCTATGTTACCGCTTTGCTCAGCCCCACTTATAGAGTTGTTAGTTGCAGGTGAAGATTGGAGCTTGTCCAATGTTTGGAACATGGATATTTTGTTGGGATATCACAATATCTCTTATTTAATTAATGCATCTATATACTTGGTAAAGGGTGGAAGGCTCGGCCTTATGCCTGGTGTTTTGTTCCACTCTTGCCGCCCTAGTTTCCGTCATAGCGGTGTTATGTTCCCGGATTTTGCGTTCCTTACACGGTTGGGTTATAATGGGAACCCCTTGATAGTTCGCCTTCAATAAAACTCCTCCAGCAAGGCCCAACATTGGTTTTACCATTCGCCACCTAGCCACTTTTTCCCTTGGGTTAGGCCAGCCCAAGGGTCATCTTTATTTTAACCCCCCGGGCCAGTGCTTGTCTAAGTATTGGTCCAAACTGAGCGATGTCCGGAGCTACCAGGGGCAACTCTGGGCTGGCCCACCCGACGTCTTGCTCATCCGGTGTGCCCTGAGAACGAGATATGTGCAGCTCCTATCGGGATTTGTCGGCACATCTGGGTGGCTTTGTTGGTCTTGTTTTACCATTGTCGAAATGTCTTGTAGCCGGGATGCCGAGCCTGATCGAATTGTCTTGGGAGAAGGTATATCCTTCGTTGACCGTGAGAGCTTGTGATGGGCTAAGTTGGGACACCCCTGCAGGGTTTTGAACTTTCGAAATCCGTGCCCGCGGTTATGGGCAGATGGGAATTTGTTAATGTCCAGTTGTAGAAAACCTGAAGTTGATCTTAAATTAAAGTACATCAACCGCGTGTGTAACCGTGATGGTCTCTTCTCGGCGGAGTCCGGGAAGTGAACACGGTGTTGGAGTTATGCTTGACGTAGGTTGTTCTAGGATCACTTCTTGATCATAGTTTTATCGACCGTGCTTTTGCCTTCTCTTCTCGCTCTCATTTGCGCATGTTAGCCACCAAATATGCTAGTCGCTTGCTGCAGCTCCACCTCATACCTTTTACCCTTCCTATAAGCTTAAATAGTCTTGATCGCGAGGGTGTGAGATTGCTGAGTCCCCGTGACTCACAGATACTTTCAAAACCAGTTTGCAGGTGCCGATGTTACCGAGCAGGTGACGCAACCAAGCTCAAGGAGGAGCTCGATGAAGATCTTGTCCTTTGTGTTGTTTCGTTCTAGTTGATCAGTAGTGGAGCCTAGTTGGGTCGATCGGGGATCTGTGTAGCTTTTGGGGGTAATCTTCTTTTATTTTGGTTTCGTAGTCGGACCTTGATTGTATCTGGTTGATGTAATGCTTTATTCATGTATTGTGTGAAGTGGCGATTGTAAGCCAACTATGTATCTCTTTCCCTTATGTATTATATGGGTTGTGTGAAGATTACCTCACTTGCGACATTGATTTCAATGCGGTTATGCCTCTAAGTCGTGCTTCGACACGTGGGAGATATAGCCGCATCGAGGGCGTTACAAGTCGGTAATCAGAGCCTTCCCCGACTTAGGAGCCCCCTGCTTGATCGAATCGTTGGCGTTGTTGAGTCTAGAAAAATGTTTTGAGTCATCTAGGATTATATATATCGGATTAGGAATTCTTTTTACTCCTCAGTCCCTTCGTCGCTCTAGTGAGGCATCCTGACGTAGAGTTTTGACTCTTCTCTTCTCAAATTTCACTAAAAAAATTAGGATCACGCGGGTATCTCGGAATCGTTCCGATGGTTTTGTGACAAGAACATTGTTCTTGGTGCCTCCTATCATTTAGGGGTTGTAGCAGTGTCCCGGGGAGTTGAGCTCCGAGGTGTTGTCATCATAATTTTATCGTTGCAGATCTGGAATACCTGAGTTTAGTTTCGCCGACATCGAAAATCTCTTTTATGCAGTCGTTGGTGAGATAACCTCGACGCCACCCAGTACTGGGGCGGGAGTTCGGGAGTATTGCCATAACTCGTATAACACATGCTTTCCGAAGGTTGAGGTAAACGATTTCCGAAGGTTTCTTGGTTATGTCTTGAAGGATGGATACATCTGGATGTAGGATTTGCTAGTTTTGGGTGAGATATTATGCTTCCCCTGTATCCCCAACACCTGATTGCATAACCGGAAAGTTTCGGGAGTTTATAAGTGGGAATTCAAGTAGCTCTTAGGATATCTTTCCGATAGATATATGATATGAAATTGGGGTTCGACGTCTAGTGGTCCGCCTATCCACGGTTGGTTTTACAGTGGTCTCGTTGTGTCTTAAAGAGTCCTTGGCTATGCCGACTCGGGGACGCTTCGTATGTCATGTGCACTGCCTTGTACATGATGGTTTTGTACGATCGAGCCCGTGTAGGCCCCACCACGAAAATTTCGGACGAAATCTCTATCATATGTTTGTTCCGGTTTATTCTGCAAGCCAATCCTTTGTTTTGTTTTGAGTTGTGGTATTCGAGTTGCTTCAGTGTCAAGGGTTGATTCCATACCTTCCCCAAATGGTGTTCTCATACTCCGATGTGAATACCAATCCTTCTCGATCATCGAGATTGTGCTGTCAATCCTTCTCAACCGGTGTGTCTCTCTTCAAGTGGATCTGATCACTTCAACATTGGCAAGATCAATTATCAGTTCCTCTCAACGATGTTTGTTTCATTCGTTCCAAGCTGCCTTTGTTTTTCCCGCCCGCGCACCCCTTTTTCCTCAAGGACTCAGATGTCTTAATCAAATATCCATTTTATTCTTGTGAAGTCTATCCATACTTTTCCGTCAATGTTCTTATCCGGTGATTCTCATGAAGATTCTAGTGGAGCTTCAAGCTCATCATTCTGCGTTCTTTTCCTTCTTCGGTGGATCCAATTCAAGCTTTCGGTGTTGATCATATTCTTTTCCGTATTTCAAATGCCTTCTCATGCTGGTGCACCTTATATTCAGTCATTCCACGCTCGTTATTCTTTTGTTCCAGAGTGCTCAAGATATCTCGAAGATTCGTGTTTCCACTCTGCTTTTGTAATCCTTTCAAGCTCTTTCAAGGTTGTAATCTCATTCAAGCTATTTAATTCAACCGGTGCAATCTTCCTTTTAAATCGTTCAACCGTGTATCTTTTGAGTGGGCCCTAACCCATAGGTCTTTTTCCAGGATCTTACCTGACTCTTCTAATTTTACCGGAGCTATTCTCAAATCTTTCAAAGTTTGACGTAAGAATGAATTATCATCAGTCAAATGCCTTCTCCTAGATCTTTCACAATTCTTTTCATAGTTGGCTCAACCTCTTCGCTTTTTGATTCTTCCGGAGTGTCTAAATAATTCATGGTGGTGTTTCTCATCGTAACTCTCAGATTTTGAAGACCGAAGAAGAGTTTTACCTCCATATCTTATCCGTTCTCTCAGAGATTCGTGATTCTAGCTTGTTGCCATCCTCTCATAATTATTTTCGATTGTGAGAATTCTTTTCACCCATCCGAAGCAATTCAAGAGTCTTCTCAGTTTGATTGTCCGGATTCCATCAATTCAGGTTTATTCATTCTCAGCTTTCAGTTATCATTCTCTAAATCTTACCGGTGCATCGATCAAATATCCTCTAATCAGTTCATGATCTCTTCGTTCTATTGTATCTAAACTCTCTCATGTATCTTCGTTCATTTTCTAATTCTTCCCGGTGTTTCTTTATCTTTTCTTCAATCGTTTTTCAATTCTTACGGTGGTTTGCTCAACATTCTCTTCCATGGCTATCATATCAATTAATCATTGTTTCAACCCGACCGGTGGTTTGTTGAAGACCTTCTCAAGTTTGATTATACCTCTCTTTAATCCTTTCCATGAGAATAAGTAGTATGCCAAATCCATTGATTGTCATCAATTTAATTTATGAAGGATAAGCACAACGTAATTCGTATTCTTTGTTTCGTCCAAGTGATTAATTCCTTAGTCCGAAGGTTCATCAGAATTCTTGATCTCAGTTGTACATCTTTCTTTCTGGAGCTCAAAGTTATTTCAATTATTTCATCGCGAAGATTCATCTAATCATTGCAACCTTGTGTTTCCAACTTCTCTCTCCTTTTGTTTGATCATTGCTTTGTTTACCAGAGTTCTTCATGAAGGTTCTACATGGTGGTTCATCAAGGATTTAATTTTCTTCTCGAAGTGTTCATCGAGATTCTTTTCAGAGGAGTTCAGGTATTCTTTATCTTGCATTTCAAAGTGCAATTCTTTCAATCGTATCATTGGAGGTGGTATTATGTCATTCGTGATAATTTCCCGTCGTGCTCCGTGATTCACAAGTTATCAAGAATGAGATATTTTAAATCCATCAATCTCGCCATTCGAGTTATCTTGGGTAATATTTTCACCTAAAGCTTTCCCTAAGGATTGTTGCTATATGGTGCTTATAAAAATGACCCAAGTTCTTCATTTATCCTCCCGGCGAAATAGTCTAGTCTCTTTGTGTATATCAATCCAATCTATCATTTCCGGCAATGGCAGAATTTCATCCCAGTTTTGAGATGTTTACCATAAGCCCACAACAAGCTTACTCTTTTTGTTGTGGTGTTCCAACAACTCCATTCGACCCTTCTCCTAAGGATGCCTTCTCAAGCTCTTTTGTGACAGAAATTGCCATTTTCTTCTCCATTCTCCTATTTCAATTATTTATCTTCTATTCTTTCTCCCGAAGGTCTATTGATGTTGCTCTTTTCACTCCTCATCTCGGTTTGTCAAGACCATATTCTTTCCTTTGCTAATCCTTTTCAAACCGGCGTGTCGTGTTTTCACTCAAGTATCTTCTCATCTTAACAAGTTATTATTCAATTCCTTTTATTTTCATTCAGAGTGCTGCCCGAAGTTTGTCTTCATCATGGACTCGTTCTTCTTCCTTGCGGGATTTCAGGCAAGATGACCATACCCTCGAAATCACTTCTATCTTTGCTTGCTAGTTGCTCGCTCTTTTGCTATGCCTATGCTACGATACCTAACACCTGGTTATCATGCCTCCCATATTGTTAAACCAAGCCTCTAACCACCTTGTCCTAGCAAACCGTTGTTTGGCTATGTTACCGCTTTGCTCAGCCCCTCTTATAGCATTGTTAGTTGCAGGTGAAGATTGGAGCTTGTTCCATGTTTGGAACATGGATATTTTGTTGGGATATCACAATATCTCTTATTTAATTAATGCATCTATATACTTGGTAAAGGGTGGAAGGCTCGGCCTTATGCCTGGTGTTTTGTTCCACTCTTGCCGCCCTAGTTTCCGTCATATCGGTGTTATGTTCCCGGATTTTGTGTTCCTTACACGGTTGGGTTATAATGGGAACCCCTTGACAGTTCGCCTTCAATAAAACTCCTCCAGCAAGGCCCAACATTGGTTTTACCATTCGCCACCTAGCCTCTTTTGCCCTTGGGTTAGGCCAGCCCAAGGGTCATCTTTATTTTAACCCCCCCCCCCCCGGGTCAGTGCTTGTCTAAGTGTTGGTCCAAACTGAGTGATGTCCGAAGCTACCAGGGGCAACTCTGGGCTGGCCCACCCGATGTCTTGCTCATCCGGTGTGCCCTGAGAACGAGATATGTGCAGCTCCTATCGGGATTTGTCGGCACATCTGGGTGGCTTTGTTGGTCTTGTTTTACCATTGTCGAAATGTCTTGTAACCGGGATGCCGAGCCTGATCGGATTGTCTTGGGAGAAGGTATATCATTCGTTGACCGTGAGAGCTTGTGATGGGCTAAGTTGGGACACCCCTGCAGGGTTTTGAACTTTCGAAAGTCGTGCCCGTAATTATGGTCAGATGGGAATTTGTTAATGTCCGGTTGTAGAAAACCTGAAGTTGATCTTAAATTAAAATACATCAACCGCGTGTGTAACCGTGATGGTATCTTCTCGGCGGAGTTCGGGAAGTGAACACGGTGTTGGAGTTATGCTTGACGTAGGTTGTTCTAGGATCACTTCTTGATCATAGTTTTATCGACCGTGCTTTTGCCTTCTCTTCTCGCTCTCATTTGCGCATGTTAGCCACCAAATATGCTAGTCGCTTGCTGCAGCTCCACCTCATACCTTTTACCCTTCCTATAAGCTTAAATAGTCTTGATCGCGAGGGTGTGAGATTGTTGAGTCCCCGTGACTCACAGATACTTACAAAACTAGTTTGCTGGTGCCGATGTTACCAAGCAGGTGACGCAACCAAGCTCAAGGAGGAGCTCAATGAAGATCTTATCCTTTGTGTTGTTTCGTTCTAGTTGATCAGTAGTGGAGCCCAGTTGGGGTCGATCGGGGATCTGTGTAGCTTTTGGGATAGTCTTCTTTTATTTTGGTTCCGTAGTCGAACCTTGATTGTATCTGGTTGATGTAATGCTTTATTCATGTATTGTGTGAAGTTGCGATTGTAAGCCAACTATGTATCTCTTTCCCTTATGTATTACATGGGTTGTGTGAAGATTACCGCACTTGCGGCATTGCTTTCAATGCGGTTATGCCTCTAAGTCGTGCTTCGACACGTGGGAGATATAGCCGCATCAAGGGCGTTACAGATGGTGATCGTATCAACCTTGGAATCACTTCCAACACACATCGTCACCTCGCCCTTAACTAGTCTTTGTTTGTTCTGCAACTCATGTTTCAAGTTACTAACCTTAGCAACTGAACCAGTATCAAATACCTAGGGGCTACTATGAACACTAGTAAGGTACACATCAATAACCTGTATATCAAATATACCTTTGTTCACTTTGCCATCCTTCTTATCCACCAAATGTTTTGGGCAGTTCCGCTTCTAGTGACCATTTCCTTTGCAGTAGAAGCACTTAGTTTCAGGCTTGGGTCCAGCTTTGGGCTTCTTCCCGGGAGTGGCAACTTGCTTGCCATTCTTCTTGAAGTTTCCTTTCTTTACCTTTGCCCTTTTTCTTGAAACTAGTGGTCTTGCTAACCATCAACACTTGATGCTCTTTCTTGATTTCTACCTTTGTCAATTTCAGCATCGCGAAGAGCTCGGGAATCATTTTCATCATCCCTTGCATATTATAGTTCATCATGAAGTTCTAGTAGCTTGGTGATAGTGACTAGAGAACTTTGTCAATCACTATCTTATCTGGAAGATTAACTCCCACCTGATTCAAGCGATTGTAGTACCCAAACATTCTGAGTACATGCTCACTGGCTGAGCTATTCTCCTCCATCTTGTAGGCAAAGTACTTGTCAGAGGTCTCATACCTCTCGACACAGGCATGAGTCTGAAATACCAATTTCAGCTCTTGGAAAATCTCATATGATCCATGGTGTTCCAAACATTTTTGAAGTATAGGTTCTAAGCCGTAAAGCATGGCGCATTAAACTATCAAGTAGTCATCATATCGAGCTTGCAAAACATTCATAATGTCTGCATCTGCTCCTACAACAGGTTCGTCACCTAGTTGTGCATCAAGGATATAATTGTTCTGTGCAACAATGAGGATAATCCTCAGATCACGGACCCAGTCCGCATCATTGCTACTATCATCTTTCAACTTAGTTTTCTCTAGGAACATATCAAAAATACAGGGGAGCTATTTCACGAGCTATTGATCTACAATATAGATATGCAAATACTATCAGGACTAAGTTCATGATAAATTAAATTCAATTAATCAAATTACTTAATAACTCCCACTTAGATAGACATACTTCAAGTCATCTAAATGATACGTGATCCAAATCAACTAAACCATCTTTGATCATCGCATGAGATGGAGTAGTCATCAATGGTGAACATCTCTATGTTGATCATATCTACTATATGATTCACATTCGACATTTCAGTCTCCAGTGTTCCGAGGCCATGTCTGTACATGCTAGGCTCGTCAAGTTTAACCCAAGTATTCTGCATGTGCAAAACTGTGTTGCACCCGTTGTATGTGAACGTAGAGTCTATCACACCCGATCATCACATGGTGTCTCAACACGACGAAATGAAGCAACGGTGCATACTCAGGGAGAACACTTTACCTTGGAATTTAGTTAAGGGATCATCTTATAATGCTACCGCCGTACTAAGAAAAATAAGATGCATAAAAGATAAACATCACATGCAATCAAAAAATGTGACATGATATGGCCATCATCATCTTGTGATTTTGATCTCCATCTCCAAAGCATCGTCATGATCTCCATCGTCACCGGCTCGACACCTTGATCTCCATCGTAGCTTCATGGTCGTCTCGCCAACTATTGCTTCTACAACTATCGCTAACGCATAGTGATAAAGTAAAGCAATTACATGGTGTTTGCATTTCATACAATAAAGAGACAACCATAAGGCTCCTACCGGTTGTCAGATATCTTACAAAACATGATCATCTCATACAATAATGTTTATCACATCATGCCTTGACCATATCACATCACAACATGCCCTGCAAAAACAAGTTAGACGTCCTCTACTTTGTTGTTGCAAGTTTTACGTGGTTGCTAAGGGCTTCTAGCAAGAACTGTTTTTACCTACGCATCAAAACCACAACGGTGTTTCGTCAAGTTTGCTGTTTTAACCTTCTTCAAGGACCGGCCGCAGTCAAATTCGATTCAACTAAAGTAGGAGAAACAGATAGCCGCCAGCCACCTTTATGCAAAATTAGTTGCATGTCTGTCGATGGAACCGGTCTCATGTAAGTGGACATGTAAGGTTGGTCTGGGTTGCTTCATCCCGCAATATCGCCGAATCAAAATAAGACATTGGTGGTAAGCAGTATGACTATCACCGCCCACAACTCTTTGTGTTCTACTTGTGCATATCATCTACGCATAGACCTGGCTCTGATACCACTGTTGGGAATCGTTGCATGGAAAACAAAAAAAATTCTACACACACGCAATGATCTATCCATGGAGATGCATAGCAATGAGGGGGAGAGTGTGTCTGCGTACCCTCATAGACCGTAAGTGGAAGCATTTCACAACGCGGTTGATGTAGTCGAACTTTCTTCGCGCTCCAACGGATCTAGTACCGAATGCACGACTCCTGTAAGTGCATCTAGTGCCACCCCTAGTTGGTTTTGGAGTATTGACGACAAACCTAGTTGAGGGACTAATGTGTTTGTGAGAATTGCAGGATAACACAGGTAGAAGTCTCTCATTGATTCGGTTTTCCTACCAGAGATGACCCCTAAAAATATATGAAGACATTGAAGTCAAAGGTGGTATGTGAAGATATTCACATTGAATACTATGACAAGAGAAGACATCGCATGAATCCTATGGAGCTCGAAGACTTAGATCTTTCATAGTTCTTTTTCTTCTTTGTTGAGTCATAGGAACCACCGTACTGTTAAGTGGGGTCCAAGAGAACCAGTCAGAATGACTGAAGTGATGCTTAACCAAAACCTATGTCTTCGAGTGAAGACTATGAGAGCGAATCTTGTCCAGAGTCGGACAAGTCAGCTTTGCTTGTAGCCCAAGTAAAGTTGTCATGTGTGTTTGAAATCTGACCGTTGGAACACGTGTCAGTTCCTTAGTGACCCAGGGTCATTTCGGACAAATCAGGTCGGGTTGCCTAGTGGCTATAAATAGCCCATCCCCTACAACCATAAACGGTTGGCTGCTCAGAGTTAGAGTACGGCTTTTGTCGTTTGAGAGCAACCCACCTCGAAGCCTTTGAGAGAGAATTCCTTGCGAGGATAAAGCCCTAACCACCCAGAGCCAAAGAGTGTTAGGCATCACTTAAGTCTTCTTGTCTGTGTGATCTGAAGACTTATTACACTTGAGGACTGTGAATCCTCCAGCCGGTTAGGCGTCACGTTCTGAGCATCCAAGAGTCATTGTGGATCGCCGGTGAACGAAGTCTGTGAAGGTTTGGGAATCTACCTTGAAGACTTACCAGAGTGATCGGGCGAGGTCTGTGTGACCTTAGCTCAAGGGGAATACGATGAGGACTGGGTGTCCTGAGCTGCGTGTTCAGGACTGGGTGTCCGGGACTGTGTGTCCTCAGGTTTAAATACCTAGCCGCCCTAACCAGATGTACAGTTGTCACGGCAACTGGAACTGGTCCAACAAATCATTGTCTTCAACGAGTCACTAGTTTCATCCTTCCCTTCCCTTTACTTACTGTTGGTCCTTGTGAAGTCATTGTATGATTGCACTATCTTTTGTCTTCACTGAGTGACTGCTTGTTCTGATCGGCTTCATAATATCTTCCTACCTGATCCTTACTACCTAGCTGCTATTAGTCATTGTGCTTTCACTTCATTGAATACTTGACTATGGTTTGCCTAGTGTAGTCTACCTTACGCTGCATGGTAATAGGTTTATTTCTATCGTTTGTCTTCGAAACTTCCATGTTTTGAAGACTTTCATAAAAATCGCCTATTCACCCCCCCTCTAGTCGATATAACGCACTTTCAATTGGTATCAGAGCAAGGTACTCCCTTGTTCTATGTGATTCGGTTTAACCACCTGGAGTTTTAGCTATGTCGACTGCAGGGGTAATTAAAGTCTCCGCTGCGTGCCCCGTCTTTGATGGAACTGAATATTCCTACTGGAAGAATAAGATGCGCATGCATCTTGAAGCCATTGACGTCGACCTATGGTATGTCGTCAATAACGGTGTTCCCAAGGCTGGAGAAGGTGTCACTGCTACCGACGTCAAGAAGTTTGTTCAACTGGACTCTACTGCCAAGAATATCATCTATGGTCATCTGACCAAAGGACAGTATGGCCGCGTGAGTGCTTTGGAAACATCTAAGCTAGTCTGGGACTGGCTCTCCAAGGTCAACGAAGGCGTCTCAATCCAAAGAGATCAGAGAATCAGTGTCCTTCGCAACCTCTTCAACCGCTTCAAGAGAAATGACAATGAGAATGTCCAGCTCACGTTTGATCGACTCACCGACATCACAAATGAGCTTCAAGCTCTCGGCACCACTGAGATCACCAAGCATGAAGTCGTCAAGACACTCCTGAGATCACTTGACAGCTCGTTTGACACCCTAGCCCTGATGATTCAAGAACGTCCGGACTTCAAGACACTCGATCCGTCTGACATACTTGAGAGGCTCAACACACACGAGATTCAACTTTCTGAGAAAAGAGACATCTACGGTCCCAACTACGGGCGAACTCGTGCCTTGAAGGCAAAAGCTGTCTCCACATCTGAAGAAGAATCTGACAGCAGTTCTGATGATCCTGAAGACATTGGAAAGGAGCTTGCTATGCTTGTGAAGAAGTTCCAAAAATTCACCAAGAAGAAAGGCTTCAGAAAGTCTTCACGATCAAGCTCAAGGAATGATGAAGTTTCTGCTCATGACTACAAGAAAAGATCATGCCACAAGTGCAAGAAACCTGGCCACTACATCTCTGAGTGTCCGCAGTGGGACAATGAGAACAACAAGAAGAAGAAGAGCAAGGAGTATGACTCCGACGACAAGAAGAAGAAGAAATACTCAAAGTCCTCTTCCAAGTCTTCCTCCAAGTCTTCATCACACAAGAAGAGCTCATCTGGCAAGCCACGTGCATTTGTTGGCAAGGAAATGGATTCAGAGGAGGAGTCCACTTCTGAGGAGGCGGAGGTGGAGTCTGAGGAGGAGTCCGATTCTGGCATTGCGAGTCTGGCTACAGCATACATTGCCAAGTCCATCTTCAACACTGAAGACAATGACTCCATCACCGACACCGATGCAAATGACAAGGACTACTCCGCTCCTACCTACTGCTTCATGGCACACAGTGCTAAGGTAAACACACGCACTACTCACTATCAAACATCTAGTGACGATGACTCTGATTGTGGTTTCAAACCCAGCTACAAAACACTCACTAAAATTGCAACTGAATAACAGAAAACCATGGAACACATTCAAAAACTGTTAGACAAAAGCGATGATCTGTTAGACGCTGAAATGACTCGATCCAGTCCTTAATTGAAGACATAAAAAATCTTCACATTAAGTATGAGGAACTTGAAAGTCGTCATGAAACGCTCTCAACAGCTCATGAAAGGCTTTCCTATGATTATCTTCAAAGGAAGCAAGATCTTGAGAAATTGAGAGCGGCTCATGAAGATCTTCAAAAAGAAAGCGAGTCGCTTCGCGCCAAACAGATCAGTTCAGCTCAGGAAGGATTTGAACCACCATGTCTTAAATGCATTGAGCGTGATAATGCTACTTCTGTTGCTGAATGTTCTACTGCTGTTACTATTGCAATATCTTCAACTGTTGATGTGGGAACTAACCCCTCTGCTGAGGATACCACTGCTATTGCTGATGAGAATGCTAGGTTGAAGACATTGCTTGAAACAGGGATGTACAAAAGTCTCAAAGGGCATCAGACACTATGTGATGTCCTCAAAAGGCAGATCCTAAACCGAAACCCTAGGAAAGAGGGTGTTGGGTTCGAAAGGAAAATGAATGCTGATGGCTCTTACTGGAAACCTGAGAAGTACCCCAAAACCACATGGGTTGCTACAAAGGAACCTTCAGCAGATCCATCCACTCTATCTGGCTTCACTTGTGCTAACCCCATTGTTATTGATGAATCCTTTGATGCAAACTACAAACTGTTTAAGAATCAGAATGGTGAAGTGTTTGCTGGGTATATTGGTACTAACTGCAGGAATGGACCGCCTATGAAGAAGATCTGGGTGCCGAAAAGGTGTTTGGAGAATCTTCCTGTGAATGTCATCATGACACCACAAGTGAAGAAGACAAACCCCAGACCAGAGTCTTCATACGGTCCAAAGGCTTCATACAGACAGAGGACTCACCTAAGTCGCACTAACGCAAATGTTTTGCAGGGAAGCCATACTCAGGCCTATGAATATGAGCGCGGTTCATCAAACCGCCATGTTCATAAGACCAAGAACTATTCTGCTTATTCTTATGAGTACTATGGTCCTCCTGCAAGACTTTTTGCTAGGGCTCCAAAGCCAAAGTTCTCAGATGCTGCACTTAGACTTATTGCTTCTAAGCCACCCTTGAAGATGTGGGTGGCTAAGAAAGCTTAACTCTCTTTTGCAGGGAAGGGTCTCCAGCAGAAAACCAAAATCGTCTGACGCTATTGCTGGGGACCTTAAACATCTTGTAGGGCGCAAGATCAAATGCCCAAATGGTCTTATTATGTACTTCATTCCTGAATCGCTTGCTACTCGCCCTATCAGTCCTAATCTCGATCTAAGCTTTCATAACCCATTGGTTCGTCAAATGTTTTTGCTTCACAATTCTCTTCGTGAAGCCTATCCCCCTAACTGCACTGTAGGGTACGACACCAGCTGCTTTAGAATGGATTATTGATAGTGGGTGTACCAATCACATGACTGGCAAGAGAAGCCTTCTTATGGACTCAACCTTACGTCCATCCGACAAGAGTCACATCACATTTGCTAACACTAGTAAAAGTAAGGTATTGGGTCTAGGTAGAGTTGCAATCTCAAAGGATCAACACATGGATAAAGTCATGCTTGTTGAATCCCTTGGCTTCAACTTAATGTCTGGCTCAATGCTTTGTGATTTAAATATGATCGTAATGTTTGGAAAATATCGTTGCCTTGTTCTAATGGAATCTGACAAGTCTCTAGTGTTTGAAGGGTATCAGAAAGATGATTTGTACGTGGTAGATTTCTCAGCAGGACCACAGCTTGCCGTATGTCTTCTAGCAAAAGCTTCAGAATGCTGGCTCTGGCATCGGAGGCTAGGGCATGCTGGCATGAGGAACCTCCACACCCTTGCAAAGAATAAGCATGTCATAGGCATCGAGGGCGTCAAGTTCAAGTAGGATCACTTATGCGGTGCCTGTGAAGTAGGAAAGATGACGAGGGCCAAGCATCCCTCGAAGACAATCATGACAACAACTCGACCCTTCGAACTGCTCCACATGGATCTTTTCGGTCCCACTCATTACTCGACTCTTACTACTACTGCTTGTCTCTATGGCTTTGTCATTGTTGATGATTATTCTAGATATACTTGGGTGCACATAATCCTCTACAAGACTGAAGTGCGGGATGTCTTCAGATGCTTCGCCGATCGAACAATGAACAACTATGGCGCCAAGATAAAGCACATCAGAAGTGACAATGGCACTGAATTCAAGAACACTGGCCTTGATACATATCTTGATACTTTGGGCATCACACATGAATTCTCAGCTCCGTACACGCCGCAGCAGAATGGCGTTGTCGAACGCAAGAACAGAACACTCATTGAGATGGCCCGAACGATGCTAGATGAATACAAGACTCCAAGAAAATTCTGGCCCGAAGCCATTGATACTGCATGCCATACAATCAACCGTGTTTATCTTCACAAGCTTCTGAACAAGACATCTTATGAGCTCCTTACTGGCAAGAAGCCAAATGTCAGTTACTTCAGAGTATTTGGCGCCAGGTGCTGGATCAAGGATCCACATCACACTTCAAAATTTGCACCAAAATCACATGAGGGTTTTATGCTTGGATATGGAAAGGATTCGCACTCCTACAGAGTCTTCAATCTCTTTCATTATAAAGCGGTTGAAACAATGGATGTGCGGTTCAATGAGACTAACGGTTCACAAAGAGAGCACCTGCCAAATGTGCTAGATGAAGTTCCATCCAGTGAATCAATCAAACTAATGGGAACTGGAGAAATCATACCCTCTGAAGCTCAACCTGAAGAGGAACTTATCATCTCCGCACCTGATCAACCTGAAGACAATCCCTCTAACAATGACAATGATCAACAAGAGCAAAATCTTCGCCCTGTACATCCTCGTGTTGCCAATGAAGTGCAGATTGGGAGAATAATTGATAGCATCAATGCACCCGGTCCGCTCACTCGTTCAAGGGCAACACAAGTAGCAAATTTCTGTGGGCACTTCGCATTCGTCTCAATAACAGAACCCAAGAAAGTTGAAGAAGCCTTCATGGAACCTGAATGGATTCAAGCTATGCAAGAAGAGCTTCAACAGTTTGAGCTGAATAATGTATGGGAACTGGTTAAGCGTCCTGATCCTCGGAAGCACAATATAATAGGCACCAAATGGATATACCGCAACAAGCAAGATGAGCATGGTCAAGTTGTCAGAAACAAAGCTCGTCTCGTTGCTCAAGGATATACTCAAGTGGAAGGAATTGACTTCGATGAAACATTTGCTCCTGTGACTCAACTTGAAGCCATACGCATACTGCTGGCCTATGCAAATCATCATAACATACTTCTATATCAAATGGATGTGAAGAGCGCTTTTCTCAATGGCAAGATTGAAGAAGAAGTGTATGTTGCACAACCGCCTGGCTTTGAAAATCCAAAACATCCTGACATGGTATACAAGCTCAACAAGGCACTGTATGGCCTCAAACAAGCCCCTCGGGCTTGGTATGACACACTCAAATACTTCCTGAAGAGCAAAGGCTTCATACCTGGTTCCCTCGACCCCACTCTCTTCACGAAGACATATGATGATGAACTGTTTGTGTGCCAAATATATGTGGATGACATTATCTTCGGCTGCACCAATCAGAAGTATAGTGAAGTGTTTGGATATATGATGCAAGAGCAATATCAGATGTCCATGATGGGAGAGCTGAAGTTCTTCCTCGGTCTTCAAATACGACAGCAACGCAACGGCATATTCATATCTCAAGAGAAGTATATCAAAGATTGCCTGAAGAAGTTCGGTATGCAAGACTGCAAAGGCTTCACGACGCCAATGCCAGCCAAACATCATCTGGGTCCCGACGACAATGATAAAGAGTTTGATCAAAAGGTATACCGCTCCATGATTGGTTCTTTACTTTATCTATGTGCATCTAGACCAGATATTATGCTTAGTGTTTGCATGTGTGCTCGATTCCAAGCGGCACCAAAGGAATCGCATCACTTAGCTGTGAAGCGAATTCTTCGATATTTGGCTCACACCCCAACTCTAGGATTATGGTATCCAAAGGGCTCAGAGTTTGATCTGGTTGGATTCTTGGATGCTGATTATGCTGGTGACAAGGTGGATCGCAAGTCTACATCAGGCACATGTCATTTTCTGGGACGATCACTTGTATGTTGGTCTTCAAAGAAGCAGAACTGTGTATCTCTCTCCACTGCTGAATCTGAATACATTGCTGCTGGATCTTGCTGCGCTCAGCTTCTGTGGATGAAGCAAACACTCAAAGACTATGGCATTCATCTGAAGCAAGTGCCACTCTACTGCGACAACGAAAGCGCCATCAAGATTGCCAACAATCCAGTTCAGCACGCCAAGACAAAGCACATTGAAATTCGTCATCACTTTCTCGGAGATCATGTTGTGAAGGAAGATATTGATATCATACACGTCAACACTGAAGAGCAATTGGTAGATATCTTCACCAAGCCCTTGGATGAGAAGAGATTTTTCAAGTTACGATGTGAGCTAAATATCTTGGAATCCTTAAATGTCCTGTGATCAGGCACACATCCTAACACTTATGCATATTGATGACTTAGATGTGCAACACACGAAGTAAAGTATATCGTCAATCAATGAAGACATACATTCTAAGTGTGAATACATTAATGTGGAATTTGACTTCGGAGCGCCACGATAATTGTGCGTCGTGTCTGGGTCTAATACTTCCTATACGGTGGGTAACGCCACCACCAAGGTTCTGTTTGAAGTGTTTCACTCATGGCGTTATATTTGCTATGTCTTCACATTTGGTTTGGCTTCAATCTCAACATGTCTTCATGATTATCTTCACTATGTTGATTATATATATATATACTAGTGTTCTGTCCTCTACAGCATTCACTTATAGCTATGTCTTCTTGTTGAATCTTTTGAACTAAGTGAATGTAATCGGACCCTAACCTCTCTATGCTTTCTATCTCAAACTCTATCTCTCCAAATCATATGCATTCTTTTGAAACTGTCAAACGTCTTCTCTGCGTCCTTGTCAGCAGAAGATACAGAGACAAACATTAAGTCCGCTTTCAATGCTAATTCCTTCACCTGAAACCCGGAGAAGTGGGAATGACCACCCGACAATCCAGGCGTGCATGGGACGTGGAACAACCTCCGATATGCTGCATGATGGCCACGTGTTCCTCAGATGTGAATCGCCAGGGCACCTGTGTAATAACACTGAGACGCCCCTATCCCTATAAATACACGCCACACCACAGTCATTATCTCTTCTTTCACTCTCGCACGAACCCTAGCGCCACCGCTAGCCCTCGACAACACCGGTGACGAAGCGCTTAGCTGCCGCAACCTCTCCGACGCCGTCTTCACGCCGACCGCGGACATCGTCTTCTCCGTCGTTGCCGTAGGTGTCCTCCGTCGCCAAGTTAGGGCATGGACGATCGAACTGCTCGGCCTCCTCTTCCACTCCGTCTAGCAATTCTTCGTGTGGTAAATAAAACTTCCTTTTTACGGCCCCTTTGATCCTATAGATTCGTCACTTTCTACCACAAGCAGTTTCTGTTCACACAAGTTGGATCTATTTCATACTGCATCTCATAATATGCCTAGTATATTCACTTATGCTTCACAAAGTAGTTAGATTCCTCACTTGTACTGATCCATGGATTCATACAAATCTGGAAGCAACTCCTTATCTATGAGTGAATGTCTTCGCACGATGAGGTCAATGTCTTCTAAACTGATTTATCTTCAAAATCTTCTGAGAATGCATATGACCTCTTCCCCTTCCCTTGCACCTTAATGTTGTCACAGGTACATGTCCGTGGGAGAATCCCTTGGTTCTCATAGTCTATATTCATTTGCAGAATTCTTACAGTATCACATAAATTCTCCCGAAGCCAGTTCATGTTTGTCCATCAAGCGAAAGCCTTTGAAGCCTTTGGACGTATTGAAACCATTCAGTTTAAAGTTCATGGCTTCAGAGAAATCAGCAAGGAAGGGTGGCAGAAAGCGTCGAGGAGAAACATCAAGAGATCCGCCCGATGACCTCTGAGCTGTACAAGACAGATCCTGAAGAGGATTACAATCAACGCAAAACACAAATCCAATGGATTCGATGATATTGGGCAGAACAGTGGTTCAAGTACAGATTCGTGACAAAGGAATATGCTGAAAAGAATGCCATCAAGCGACCATGGGGAGACATCCTCTACAAAAAATCTTCAACCCAGGTCCAGAGATGAAGCCATTGAACAAGGCTTCTATCCCTGCATGGTTCGTGGACCACAGCCTGCGGATGCTGACCCATCGTCACTGCTATGGTGTTGTGACGACAATCTGTTCAAGTGCAACTTCCAGTTTGCCCAGAACTCAGTGAAGCAGAACAAGAAGTCTTTGGGATTAGACTTCAACCCTGGTCCCTCTGCTCCCCGTGCCGATGGAACTCACGGAGCTGAACCCAATCTTCTTGGGCCCTTCTACAACTTGGAAGGTCTCATCACTCATATCGTGGTTCAAGGGACAGTCGTGAATGAGCCTGCAGATGACGCTGAATCAGATGAAGCGCCTGTAGCGCCAAAGCCAAAGAAGTTGAAGCAGCCTAAAGCTTCAAAGCCTGCCTCTGCACCAAAAATCTCACGGGCGAAGCCACTGGCTACTGCACCTCCTGAAGATAGTGTGGAGTCTGAAGATTTTTCACGCATCTCCAAACCCCAGAAAGTCAAGATGCCTCTGCCACACACCGGCCAAGAATTGACAGCTGCTGCTATTCTGCGCAACGATGCCATCGATCTGTCCAGTGATGAAGATCTTGCAGATGACGCTCTTGAGCAACTGATCAAGAGCAAAGAAGAAGCAGAAATCTTCAATGATCTGCCTCTCTTTGACGTGGCAATCATCCACAACTTCATTGATGAGTGGTTTGACACGCCCAATCTCAGCTTCGAAGATCTGCAGCTTCCCATTGGCCTCAGTGTCGCCTTCCATGGCGCCATTGCTTTAGAATTAGCTATCGCCCAGCGCATTGTTGAACTGAAGAAAAAGATTGACTTTGAGAAAGCTCAGTTCAAGAAGCATATGGCCAAGCTCAGCGTGCAAGAGGTGAAAAACTTCAAGATTATGCTGCACGAGCTCAAAGAAGCCTTTCTCAAGAAACATGCAGAAGCTCAGGGTTCTCGTGAGCGCATGAAAAGCCTGGCTGACAAGTGTGTGCAAGGCTACAACGAGGCTGAGAAGCGCAAGGCCCTTGGGCGTCCGGGCATTGATCCCAGGATGGCTGCTAAGCAGAAGAAGAAGCCCACTGTGGCCGAACCCAACGCACCAAGGCAGGAAGCAGATCCCATTGTCTTCCAAACTAGCATGACTGGCTCGAAGCCAAAGGCCAGGTCAACCGCTTCAGAACTGAAGAAGACGAGGACTGCTGAGGCTAAAGCCAGAAAGAGGAAACATCCTGAAGCCTCTGCTACTAATCCCTCCAAGAAGAAGCGGAAGACCAAGAAGGAACGGGCTGCTCCCACAGAGCCCTTAATTGTTGAACCCATCTCCATGGTTCGCCCTGACGCTGAACATCAAGAGCGCCAACTGACTGTCCATGAGCCTGCTTCCACAGAGGCTCATGAAGCTGAAGACTTTCCAGCAGCTGATCCCACCGCTGCTGAAGACATTGGTCACCATGACCATGTTGAAGATGATGCAGTTCTTCCTCAGATCGAGCACCAACAGGTATCATCGCCTGTGCTAACGCACAACGAACTCATCAGCATTGGTCGTCCTCTGACGCCAATTGCTCAGGATGCATCATGGGATGATCACCCACAAGCACAAGAGGAAGATGACTTTGAGGCCTATCCAACTCCAACTCCACTGGCGTCGCCAGCGTTACGCAGGCTTCGCAAAGGACCAAGGCCTCCAGTCTCCGAGTCTGAAGCTAAAGCTGTTGAAGACATTCCGGCTGCATCAGCCGATGAAGAAGAAACCCCAAGAGTTGCTACACTCCCGTCTCACCAAGAAGCTGTTCTCGAGGAGAACGTGACTGTGACTGACCCTCCAGCTCATCAAGTGGAGGTTGAGAATCTTGAGGCTGCCACCGACGCCACTGACGCTGTCATGGCTGAAGCCAATGTGGAGCCTACACCAACCCAAGCACCAGAAGTCAGCGAAGCCAATGATGCTACTGCTTCTGTTCCTGCGCCTGCTGTTGGTCCTCAATTTGACTATCATGTTGAGCACAGGCCTCAGGTACAGAAGCTAATTCCAAGGTTACCCAGGTTTCCAGGTCCTACATCAGCACCTGGATCCTTCAATGTCAATGGCTTCAAAGCAGACAACACTTTCTTCAATAGCTCCAAGAACCCCTACTCAAGGGAAAGAATATCTTCTGATCGGTTCTGGAGCTATCCGCAGCGAAGCTATTACTCCTGCATTCTGTACAATCAAGGTCGCATCTTCCCACATAAGCGTCTTGACATCGAAGCAATAGCTGGTCTGCCCTGTCTAGAAGAAGCTCTGGATTGCTTCAAAGAGGTTGGATTGTTGCCATTTATCACCGACCAAGAGCACTGGAATGAAGAGTTACTACTCCAATTCTATGCCACACTTCACATCCGTGGGTACAACAGAGATCCGAAGACTTGGGTCCTGGAGTGGATGACAGGAAATGTTCATCACGAAGCCAAAGCCTTTGATATCATTGAGCTCACTGGTCTGCCCACTCCTGGCGATCTCTACGAACCTGGCTGTCAGCTTCACAGTGAAGCTATGGAGAGCATATTTCAGAAGCCTGAACCAAACATGAGTCAGATGCTCAGTATGATGAAGCCATTGCCACAAGATGCTGCATATCCTAAGGAGTTCTTTGTTGAAGACCTTGAGTATCTGCCAAGGACTATTTATCACATCATAAGGTGAACTCTCTGGCCCATCAAAGGACATTCTCCATATGCAAAGCTGGAAGGTGCAATGAAGACTTTGGTCTTCTATATTCTTCATGACAAATGCTTCAATGCACAGGACTTCTTCATCCGCCAACTTGCTGCATCAGGCTCTGGTCTTTTTGGCTTGAAGTTCTATGCTGCATGGATAATGCGGCTGATTAAACTCCACTCCGCTATCTCATATCAGCTATCTGCTCGCAATCATCGGATCTTTCTGCCTAATGTGGATATGTCCGTTGAAGCCATTTATCCTGAGCCTGCCAAGGAGCCTCTTAGTCTTCAGAATGCGGAGCATCAAAGTTTCTCTCAGAACATTGAAGGAGTTGAAGTAGTCACCCGTGTTTATTCTCTGGCTGGAACTACATGTGCACCTCATCGTGCCCTTACTGAAGCCACCGAAAGCACTATTGGCCAATGACCCAAGAAGCGATCTCGTGTTCTCTACGACCGAGAGCTTCTTGTGGCTCTTCATCAGAAACAGGATAGGCATCATGACTGGCTGAAGCGCCAAATGCAAAGCCTCTTGGTGGATGTCAACCGCATTCGCAATCTTGCCACCAAGAATGCCTTTGTTGCCCATGAAACCTCTCGACGCACATGGAAAGGGCTGACGCTTATGTGCTCTGAAGATGATCTTCAAGAGGATGGTTTCTCTGAACACTTCAAGTTTGACTCCACACCTCCTCGAAGGGCAGTGCTGCGACGAACTCCATCTCTTGAAGACTCTGAGTTCTCTTCCTCTGCTACAACTGTGAATGCCAGAGTGATCGAGGACGAAGATGATGCTACTTCACCGCCACCTCCTTCAGCACGCTTCGACACTGCTCCAAGTTCTTCTGCACCGCCGAACACCACCGACGACCCTGCTGCTTCACCTACTCTTCATGGGAACGAGTAGATGCTCTATGTCTTCAAACCTTTTTGGTCCTTACTGACAAAAGGGGGAGAAGCATATGAGTTTTATAGTCTTCAAGCGGGTCCACATGGGCGGTTGCTTTATATTTTGCCTCATGTTTACAACTCTCGTTTTGATACATTTGATTCCTTGAGTTGTAACACCTAAACTCGATGGTCGTCTGCTACTTATTTGCTACTTTGTGATGCGATGATAAATTCTGCATGTGCGACGATAAATTCCGCACTTAGATCATTTTGCAGACGTCCATTTTTCATTATGCATGTCATTATCTTCACATACCTTCACATGCATAATGAATTGTCATCATAAGTTGAAAAGGATCTCCACCGGTACAACCTGCCATGTGCATTTGCATTCCAAAAGCAAATTACTTATATGCACATCTTCAGGGGGATCCCTTGCAACCTATGAAGACAATTCCTTATCCTTTACAATTTCACATATTATATTCCCTGTTGAAAACTTCAACTAGTTTGTCATCAATCACCAAAAAGGGGGAGATTGTAAGTGCATCTAGTGCCACCCCTAGTTGGTTTTGGAGTATTAACGACAAACCTAGTTGAGGGACTAATGTGTTTGTGAGAATTGCAGGATAACACAGGTAGAAGTCCCTCATTGATTTGGTTTTCCTACCAGAGATGACCCCTAAAAATATATGAAGACATTGAAGTCAAAGGTGGTATGTGAAGATATTCACATTGAAGACTATGACAAGAGAAGACGTCGCATGAAGCCTATGGAGCTCGAAGACTTAGATCTTTCGTAGTTCTTTTTCTTCTTTGTTGAGTCATAGGAACCAACGTACTGTTAAGTGGGGTCCAAGAGAACCAGTCAGAATGACTGAAGTGATGCTTAACCAAAACCTATGTCTTCGAGTGAAGACTATGAGAGCGAATCTTGTCCAGAGTCAGACAAGTCAGCTTTGCTTGTAGCCCAAGTAAAGTTGTCGTGTGTGTTTGAAATCTGACCGTTGGAACATGTGTCAGTTCCTTAGTGACCCAGGGTCATTTCGGACAAATCAGGTCGGGTTGCCTAGTGGCTATAAATAGCCCACCCCCTACAACCATAAACGGTTGGCTGCTTAGAGTTAGAGTACGGCTTTTGTCGTTTGAGAGCAACCCACCTCGAAGCCTTTGAGAGAGAATTCCTTGCGAGGATAAATCCCTAACCACCCAGAGCCAAAGAGTGTTAGGCATCACTTAAGTCTTCTTGTCTGTGTGATCTGAAGACTTATTACACTTGAGGACTGTGAATCCTCCAGCCGGTTAGGCGTCACGTTCTGAGCATCCAAGAGTCATTGTGGATCGCCGGTGAACGAAGTCTGTGAAGGTTTGGGAGTCTACCTTGAAGACTTATCAGAGTGATCGGGCGAGGTCTGTGTGACCTTAGCTCAAGGGGAATACGGTGAGGACTGGGTGTCCTCAGCTGCGTGTTCAGGACTGGGTGTCCGGGACTGTGTGTCCTCAGGTTTAAATACCTAGCCTCCCTAACCAGACGTATAGTTGTCACAGCAACTGGAACTGGTCCAACAAATCATTGTCTTCAACGAGTCACTGGTTTCATCCTTCCCTTCCCTTTACTTACTGTTGGTCCTTGTGAAGTCATTGTATGATTGCACTATCTTTTGTCTTCAGTGAGTGACTGCTTGTTCTGATCGGCTTCATAATATCTTCCTACCTGATCCTTACTACCTAGCTGCTATTAGTCATTGTGCTTTCACTTCATTGAATACTTGACTATGGTTTGCCTAGTGTAGTCTACCTTACGCTGCATGGTAATAGGTTTATTTCTATCGTTTGTCTTTGAAACTTCCACGTTTTGAAGACTTCATAAAAATCGCCTATTCACCCCCCCTCTAGTCGATATAACGCACTTTCAACTCCTCCATGTTCTGCACATGTTAAGCTCGGTGACGTCCTCCACCTTCTTGATCCAGCAAGATGGCAAGGTAGTAGTTGAGTTCCATCAGCACGACGGCGTGGTGACGGTGATGTGATCTCCGCTGGGCTTCGCCTAAGCACTACACAAATATGACCAAGGGAGTAAACGGTGGACGGGGGCGCCACACACGGCTAACACAATGTTGTGTGTGCTTGTGTGGCACCCCCACCCCACATATATATAGGTGGGAGGGGAAGGGAGGCAGCCAGGGCGCCCTAGGGCTTGGCCGCCGCCTCCTAGAGGCCCAGCCTTGTCTTGCACCCCCCCCTTTCCATGTATGCACAAGGGGAAGGAAAGAGGGGGGAGAGGGAAGGAAGGGGAGTCGTACTCCATACTTTCCTTTCCCTTCCCCCCTTTCCTTCTCCTCCTCCTATGGCCGGACCCTATAGGGCGCACCAGCCTCTTGTGGACTGGTGTGTTCCCTCACTTGGCCCATAAGGCCCATAGGATTGTCGAGGGTGCCCGAAACTCCTTCCGGTGACCTGATAAGTACTCGATACCCTCCCTAACACTTCCAGTGTCCGAATACCATCGTCCTATATATCAATCTTTACCTCTCGACCGTTTCGAGGCTCCTCATCATGTCTGTGGTCTCATCCGGGACTCCGAACAATATTCAGTCACCAAATCACATAACTCATATAATACTATATCATCAATGAACGTTAAGCGTGCGGACCCTACGGGTTTGAGAACTATGTAGACATCACCGAGACTCCTCTCTGGTCAATAACCAATAGCGGAACCTGGATGCCCATATTGTCTCCTACATATTCTACGAAGATCTTTATCGGTCGAACCGTTATGACGACATACCTAATTCCCTTTGTCCATCGGTATGTTACTTACCCGAGATTCGATCATCGGTATCTTCATACCTAGTTCAATCTCGTTACCAGCAAGTCTCTTTACTCGTTCTGTAATACATCACCTCGTGACTAACTCCTTAGTTGTTTGCTTGCAAGCTTATGATGTGTATTACCGAGAGGGAGCAGAGATACCTCTCCGATACTCGGAGTGACAAATCCTAATCTCGATCTATGCCAACTCAACAAACACCTTCGGAGATACCTGTAGAGCACCTTTATAATCACCCAGTTATGTTGTGACGCTTGATAGAACACAAGGCATTCCTCCGGTATCCGGGAGTTGCACAATCTCATAGTCGAAGGAATATGTATTTGACATGAAGAAAGCAATAACAATAAACTAAACAATCAATATGCTTAGCTAACGAATGGGTCTTGTCCATCACATCATTATCCTAATGATGTGATCCCGTTATCAAATGATAACAAATGTCTATGGTTAGGAAACTTTAACCATCTTTGATCAACGAGCTAGTCTAGTAGAGGCTCACTAGGGACACGGTATTTGTTTATGTATTCACACATGCATTTAAGTTTCCGATCAATACAATTCTAGCATGAACAATAAACCTTTATCATGAGTAAGAAAATATAAAATAACAACTTTATTATTGCCTCTAGGGCATATTTCCTTCACCATGTTCATACACATACAAGCAACAATATGTTGTAGGTTATCATTGCCATTGGACGGAACCACCAACATACAAGCAACAATATGTTATAAGTATCATTGCCATTGGATGGAACCACCAACATCGCCTTGTAATTAAAGTTCATACATACCAAGTAACTCCACCTCTAAGGTTCCATGAGTCCCTGAAAATATTTCGGACCGCCAACTACTGTCACTGATCGTTCAAAGCCTTCGCGCACACGTTGTAACTTCGCCATGGCATCGATAAAAAAATGCGGTCACTAAAAGCCTTGGCGATGAGCTTGGTCTGGTGACCCTCGCCTGCCATGAGCGCTCGCCACTTGCTAGGCTCGTGTGCCCTTCGTGTGCTCATGGCAGGATACCCACCCAGGGGGGCCCACTAACTAGTTGCTTCCAAACATCTCTTGTATTTTTCTAAATGTTAACTACTTAAAAACGAATCTCAAACTTAAATCCTCAAAATTTGAGAAGTTAATTTTGTTGTTGCATCTAGTCATTTCCTCAAAATTAACCGCTAATATAGAGAAATGTCTAACAGCTCCCGGGTGCCCCTACACCCTCATGAACAGTAAATTCATAAAAAATTTGAAAAAATAATAAAAAAAATCTGAAACTTTCAGGGATCAAAGGTTATCAAAGGTTTGATGTTCCTGCAAAGTTTCAGCAACAAATAACCTTCGTGGAGCCCTCACCAAAAAACAAAATCATTGCTCAAAAATGTACATAAACTTTGAACAATGATTTTATTTTTTTATTCGAGTGCTCTTCGAATGTTATTTTTAGCTAAAACTTTGCAAGATCATCAAAAGTTTCATGATGTTCGATGTCCCAAAGTTTTAGATTTTTTTATTTTTTTGAATTTGTTTTAAATTTACTGTTCATAGAGGGTGTAGGGGCACCCGAGTGCTGAAAATCCTGTCTCGCTGATATACCTGGCCCCATGATATGACCAATTCTAATTCTAGTTGTGCTGACATTGACGACATACAAACTGTTGGTCAGGACAAGCTATCTGTGACACCCTGATAGTTAAGCTACAGTAACCACACGCTAATGGTGCCATGTCATCACAAAAATTTGCTAAACCTCACTTTGATTCTAACCCGATTCAAATTCAAGTTTAGATTAAAGTCAAAAAATTAAAGTTTTCAAATGGCATAATAATAATGTTCGCTGGGTTACAAGTATTCACTAACTAATTAATATGTTAGGACCAACATTTAATGGATTTTTAAATTGCCTCTAGAAATAATTTAAAGTGGCCAAACATCACTTATTATGACCATTTAATTATAATATAAATTTCAAACTTTTCCGTTTAACCTCGAACTTTTTGAGCAACACCAAAATATCGGAAAGTAATTATGGGAAAAATTTCAGCATTTACTAAAATCATTTAGTACGAAAACTATAGGCTAAATAGTAGAGAAATAAATAAACAGTAAAAGAAAAGAAACGGAGGACCTAACCTACGAGGCCACTTGGCCCACCTAACTACAACTGGCCCAGCCCACCCCCTGTTTTCCCCTTCCTCCTGCTACCGCAGGAGGCAGAGGGGATCGTGGAGGCCATCCATATGGCACCCCGGCCAGGTGCCGGCCATCCACGACCTTCCCCATAGTCTACAAGAGCCTGGTGCCCCTCCCGCAAACCCTAATCCCCTCCCTAGCTGCCCCCAAATCCATTTCCCCTCTCCCTCACTTGTCCCCAACTCCGCAGCGGTCGCAGTCGCAGCCGTTGCCACGGCTTTGCCGTCCTCGCGACCGTCGTCGTCCCTGCGTTGAGCTAGGACGTCCAGGGGCTTCACCACCATCGCCTCCTTCATCTACGCTAATGGGTTGGACCGGGGAGGCCCTGTACGCCCGCCATCGTCGTCGTCCCCGTCGCGTACATCTCCGGCCGTCATCGTCGATTCTGACCGCTTCAGTCCACCCCCGGCCTCCTCGACCGCGCCCCCGAGCTCGCTGTGAGCTCCTCTCCCGGATCCCTCCTTTTCCTGCTTCAATTTGTCACCGTTGAGTCCGCAACCGCCTCCGACCGCCGCTGCCGTATTGACCTGCTGCCGCTGCTGTACTGCGAGCACCCAGCTGTCGCAGCCGAGCGGCCTCGCGCCCCTACGACTGCCCGTGCGCCGCGCACGCCTTAGCTGACCGCTTGCCCGTGGCACCACATGCTGCTCACGACCACGCCTTGCGCCCGCCGCTACCTCCTGCTCGGCCGGCCGTGCTCGCGCGTGGCCTCACCAATCGTTGCCGCAGCCGTCCGTAGCCGCTGCCGCTTGCTCTGCCTGATGCATGCTGCTATGTCGCTGATTGTTCCTGTTGCTACTCGCTATTGCTTACTACTGCTTCTCCTACTAGTTGTCGCGGTTGCTACTGCTAGCGGTGATCTGCTGCTGGTGCCTGCTACTGGCCATGGCTGAGTTTATTGTGTGGTGTGTGTGTGCGTGTATGTCATGTGTGTGTGGCCGGCCCTGTCCAAATTGCTTAGTGCTAATTAGATTAGTTAGGTTTAGTTCAGCCTAACCTGTCCATGACAGGTGGGTGGTCTCACGCACTAAAATATTTTTAGTTAAAAGGCCACTCAATGGCATGTGGGACCTTGTTAGTTTAATCCCTAGTTACTAATGTTCCTATTACATGTGGGCCACGAATCCTCTGTTGACCAGTCAAATTGACTGGGTCAAACCCAACCTATGGCCCAATGCCATACACACTGTCTAGTAGAGCCCCTTGTGACAAAAGATTTTCTATTTAAATTTTCGAATTAAATAATTCTAAAATATTGTTAAAACTTTGAAAGTTAATACTATAAAATAAATCGTAAATCGGATGAAAATACTTTGTACATGAAAATTGCTCAGAACGACGAGACGAATCCAGATATGCCATCCGTTCGTCTGTCTTGTGCCTATAGCATAGCAAACATGCAACCTTTTCCCTTCTGTTCATCCATCCAAAAATGCCGAACACCGGGAATACTTTTTCGGATGTTTCCCCCCTTCGCCGGTATCACCTATCCCCGCGTTAGATCACTCTGGCACCGCGTATTGCCTTGTTATATTTTGAGATGCTTTGTTTGATTCGTATTTACTGTTTCTCCCCCCCCCCTCTTCTTCTCTGGTAGACCCTGAGACCGGCGCTGATGCCACTGAGTACGACTACGTCACCGACGATCCTTCTTCCTGCACAAAAGAGCTTTCAGGCAAGCCACCCCCCCCTTGATCATCAGGTATCGTCTATTCTTCTCTACTGCTTGCACTAGAGTAGTGTAGCATGTTACTGCTTTTCGTTAATCCTATCCTGATGCATAGCCTATCTTTGCTACTACTGTTGTTACTCTTACCTGCAATCCTAAATGCTTAGTATAGGATGCTAGTATTCCATCAGTGGCCCTACATTCTTGTCCATCTGCCATGCTATACTATCGAACCGTGATCACTCAGGAGGTGATCACGGGTATATACTTATATACATTATACATGATACATTGTGGTGACTAAAGTCGGGTCGGCTCGTAGAGTACCTGCAAGTGATTCCGATGTGGGGGCTGAAAGGACAGGTGGCTCCATCCAGGTAGTGGTGGGCCTGAGTTCCCGACGGCCCTCGACCATTACTTTGTCGCGGAGCGACAGGGCCGGTTGAGACCACCTAGGAGAGAGGTGGGCCTGGCCCTGGTCAGCGTCCACGATTACTTCAAAATAACACGCTTAACGAGATCTTGGTATTTGATCTGAGTCTGGCCACTGCCCTATACGCACTAACCAACTACGGGGGAACAGTTATGGGCACTCGACAACGTGGTATCAGCCAAAGCCTTTTTGACATCAGCAACTGAGCGGCGCTCGCCGGGTTGGACCGCGTAAAGTAACTTCCTTTGTAATGGAGGTTGCTAGGTCTACTCACCGGCCGCGTACGCAACGTGCAGGTGTGCGATGGGCGATGGGCCCAGACCCCTGCACGCATAGGATTTAGACCGGTGTGCTGACCTCTCTGTTGTGCCTAGGTGGGGCTGCGACGTGTTGATCTTACGAGGTCGGGCATGACCCAAGAAAGTGTGTCCGGCTAGAGGGATCGAGCGTGTTGGGAAATGTGGTGCATCCCTGCAGAGAAGTTTATCTATTCGAATAGTCGTGTCCCTCGGTAAAAGGACTTCCCGGAGTTGTACCTTGACCTTATGACAACTAGAACCAGATACTTAATGAAACACACCCTTTCAAGTGCTAGATACAACCCGGTGATTGCTCTCTAACAGGGCGATGAGGAGAGGATCGTCGGGTAGGATTATGCTGAAGGAAATATGCCCTAGAGGCAATAATAAAGTTATTATATTATTTCCTTATATCATGATAAATGTTTATTGTTCATGCTAGAATTGTATTATCCGGAAACATAATACTTGTGTGAATACATAGACAAACTAAACGTCACTAGTATGCCTCTACTTGACTAGCTCGTTAATCAAAGATGGTTATGTTTCCTAACCATAGACATGTGTTGTCATTTGATTAACGGGATCACATTATTAGGAGAATGATGTGATTGACATGACCCATTCCATTAGCTTAGCACCCGATCGTTTAGTATGTTGCTATTGTTTTCTTCATGACTTATACATGTTCCTATGACTATGAGATTATGCAACTCCCGTTTGCCGGAGGAACACTTTGTGTGCTACCAAACGTCACAACGTAACTGGGTGATTATAAAGGAGCTCTACAGGTGTCTCCAAAGGTACATGTTGGGTTGGCGTATTTCGAGATTAGGATTTGTCACTACGATTGTCGGAGAGGTATCTCTGGGCCCTCTCGGTAATGCACATCACATAAGCCTTGCAAGCATTGCAACTAATGAGTTAGTTGTAAGATGATGTATTACGAAACGAGTAAAGAGACTTGCCGGTAACGAGATTGAACTAGGTATTGAGATACCGACGATCGAATCTCGGGCAAGTAACATACCGATGACAAAGGGAACAAAGTATGTTGTTATGCGGTCTGACCGATAAAGATCTTCGTAGAATATGTGGGAGCCAATATGAGCATCCAGGTTCCGCTATTGGTTATTGACCGGAGACATGTCTCGGTCATGTCTACATTGTTCTCGAACCCATAGGGTCCGCACGCTTAACGTTACGATGACAATTTCATTATGAGTTTATATATTTTGATGTACCGAAATTAGTTCGAAGTCCCGGATGTGATCACGGACATGACGAGGAGTCTCGAAATGGTCGAGACATAAAGATTGATATATTGGAAGCCTATGTTTGGACATCGGAAGTGTTCCGGGTGAAATCAGCATCTTACTGGAGTACCGGGAGGTTACCGGAACCCCCCGGTAACTTAATGGGCCTTAATGGGCCTAGTGGAGGAAGAGAAGAGGAGGCCTAGGGGCTGCCGCACGCCCCTCCCCCCCCCCAAGTCCGAATTGGACAAGGAGGGGGGCGGCGCC
>NC_057803.1:210700498-210722399 GCF_018294505.1 Triticum aestivum | reverse complement strand
CTTCCCTCTCTTCCTTCTTCCCCAAGTCCTAATCCAACTAGGGAAAGGGGGGAGTCCTACTCCCGGTAGGAGTAGGACTCCTCCTGCGCGCCTCCTCCTAGGGCCGGTCGCACCCCCCCTTGGCTCCTTTATATACGGGGGCAGGGGGCACCCCTAGACACACAAGTTGATCTCTAAGATCGTTCTCTTAGCCGTGTGCGGTGCCCCCTTCCATCATAGTCCTCGATAATATTGTAGTGGTGCTTAGGCGAAGCCCTGCGATAGTAGAATATCAAGATCGTCACCATGCCGTCGTGCTCACGGAACTCTTCCCCGACACTTTGCTGGATCGGAGTCCGGGGATCGTCATCGAGCTGAACGTGTGCTAGAACTCGGAGGTGCTGTAGTTTCGGTGCTTGATCGGTTGGGCCGTGAAGACGTACGACTACATCAACCGCGTTGTCATAACGCTTCCGCTATCGGTCTACGAGGGTACGTAGATCACACTCTCCTCTCTCGTTGCTATGCATCACCATGATCTTGCGTGTGCGTAGGAAAATTTTGAAATTACTACGTTCCTAAACAGTGGCATCCGAGCCTAGGTTTTATGCGTTGATGTTATATGCACGAGTAGAACACAAGTGAGTTATGGGCGATATAAGTCATACTGCTTACCAGCATGTCATACTTTGGTTCGGCGATATTGTTGGACGAAGCGGCCCGGACCAACATTACGGGTACGCTTACGCGAGATCGGTTCTCCCAACGTGCTTTGCACAAAGGTGGCTAGCGGGTGTCAGTTTCTCCAGCTTTAGTTGAACCAAGTGTGGCTACGCCCGGTCCTTGCGAAGGTTAAAACAGCACTAACTTGACAAACTATCGTTGTGGTTTTGATGCGTAGGTAAGAATGGTTCTTGCTAAGCCCGTAGCAGCCACGTAAAACTTGCAACAACAAAGTAGAGGACGTCTAACTTGTTTTTGCAGGGTATGTTGTGATGTGATATGGTCAAGACATGATGCTAAATTTTATTGTATGAGATGATCATGTTTTGTAACTGAGTTATCGGCAACTGGCAGGAGCCATATGATTGTCGCTTTATTGTATGCAATGCAATTGCACTGTAATGCTTTACTTTATCACTAAGCGGTAGTGATAGTCGTGGAAGCATAAGATTGGCAAGACGACAACGATGCTACGATAATGATCAAGGTGTCGCGCCGGTGACGATGGTGATCATGATGATGCTTCGAAGATGGAGATCACAAGCACAAAATGATGATGGCCATATCATATCACTTATATTGATTGCATGTGATGTTTATCTTTTATACATCTTATCTTGCTTTGATTGACGGTAGCATTTTAAGATGATCTCTCACTAATTATCAAGAAGTGTTCTCCCTGAGTATGCACCGTTGCGAAAGTTCTTCGTGCTGAGACACCACGTGATGATCGGGTGTGATAGGCTTTACGTTCAAATACAACGGGTGCAAAAC
This sequence comes from Triticum aestivum, assembly GCF_018294505.1. Taxonomy (NCBI): domain Eukaryota; kingdom Viridiplantae; phylum Streptophyta; class Magnoliopsida; order Poales; family Poaceae; genus Triticum; species Triticum aestivum. The sequence continues at coordinate 210,720,923 of NC_057803.1, read as the reverse complement.
ATTTGCACACGCGGAATACTCAGGTTATAGTTGACGAGCCAAGCATATACAGATATGGCCTCGGAACACGGAGACCGAAAGGTCGAGCGTGAATCATATGGTAGATCTGATCAACATAGTGATGTTCACCAATGAAACTACTCCATCTCACGTGATGATCGGACATGGTTTAGTTAATTTGGATCACGTGATCACTTAGAGGATTAGAGGGATGTCTATTTAAGTGGGAGTTCGTTAGTAATATGATTAATTGAACTTAAATTTATCATGAACTTAGTACCTGATAGTATCTTGCTTGTTTATGTTTGATTGTAGATAGATGGCCCGTGCTGTTGTTCCGTTGAATTTTAATGCGTTCCTTGAGAAAGCAAAGTTGAAAGATGATGGCAGCAATTACACGGACTGGGTCCGTAACTTGAGGATTATCCTCATTGCTGCACAGAAGAATTACGTCTTGAAAGCACCGCTGGGTGCCAGGCCTGCTGCTGGAGTAACACCAGATGTTATGAACGTCTGACAGAGCAAAGCTGATGACTACTCGATAGTTCAGTGTGCCATGCTTTATGGCTTAGAATCGGGACTTCAACGACGTTTTGAACGTCATGGAGCATATGAGATGTTCCAGGAGTTAAAGTTAATATTTCAAGCAAATGCCCGGATTGAGAGATATGAAGTCTCCAATAAGTTCTATAGCTGCAAGATGGAGGAGAACAGTTCTGTCAGTGCGCATATACTCAAAATGTCTGGGTATAATAATCACTTGATTCAATTGGGAGTTAATCTTTCAGATGATTGCGTCATTGACAGAATTCTCCAATCACTGCCACCTAGCTACAAGAGCTTCATGATGAACTATAATATGCAAGGGACGAATAAGACTATTCCCGAGCTCTTCGCAATGCTGAAAGCTGCGAAGGTAGAAATCAAGAAGGAGCATCAAGTGTTGATGGTCAACAAGACCACTAGTTTCAAGAAAAAGGGCAAAGGAAAGAAGAAGGGGAATTTCAAAAAGAATAGCAAGCAAGTTGCTGCTCAAGAGAAGAAACCCAAATCTGGACCTAAGCCTGAAACTGAGTGCTTCTACTGCAAGCAGACTGGTCACTGGAAGCAGAACTGCCCCAAGTATTTGGCGGATAAGAAGGATGGCAAGGTGAACAAAGGTATATGCGATATACATGTTATTGATGTGTACCTTACTAATGCTCGCAGTAGCACCTGGGTATTTGATACTGGTTCTGTTGCTAACATTTGCAACTCGAAACAGGGACTACAAATTAAGCAAAGATTGGCTAAGGACGAGGTGACGATGCGCGTGGGAAATGGTTCCAAAGTCGATGTGATCGCGGTCGGCACGCTACCTCTACGTCTACCTTCGGGATTAGTATTAGACCTAAACAATTGTTATTTGGTGCCAGTGTTGAGCATGAACATTATATCCGGATCTTGTTTGATGCGAGACGGTTATTCATTTAAATTAGAGAATAATGGTTGTTCTATTTATATGAGTAAAATCTTTTATGGTCATGCACCCATGAAGAATGGTCTATTCTTATTAAATCTCGATAGTAGTGACACACACATTCATAATGTTGAAGCCAAAAGATGCAGAGTTAATAATGATAGTGCAACTTATTTGTGGCACTGCCGTTTAGGTCATATCGGTGTAAAGCGCATGAAGAAACTCCACACTAATGGACTTTTGGAACCACTTGATTATGAATCACTTGGTACTTGTGAACCGTGTCTTATGGGTAAGATGACAAAAACACCGTTCTCCGGTACTATGGAGAGAGCAACAGATTTGTTGGAAATCATACATACAGATGTATGTGATCCGATGAATGTTGAGGCTCGTGGCGGATATCGTTATTTTCTCACCTTCACAGATGACTTAAGCAGATATGGGTATATCTACTTAATGAAACATAAGTCTAAAACATTTGAAAAGTTCAAAGAATTTTAGAGTGAAGATGAAAATCATCGTAACAAGAAAATAAAATTCCTACGATCTGATCATGGAGGAGAATAATTGAGTTACGAGTTTGGTGTACATTTGAAACAATGCGGAATAGTTTCGCAACTCACGCCACCCGGAACACCACGGCGTAATGGTGTGTCCGAACGTCGTAATCGTACTTTACATGATATGGTGCGATCTATGATGTCTCTTACTGATTTACCGCTATCGTTTTGGGGTTATGCTTTAGAGACGACCGCGTTCACGTTAAATAGGGCACCATCAAAATCCGTTGAGACGACGCCTTATGAACTGTGGTTTGGCAAGAAACCAAAGTTGTCGTTTCTTAAAGTTTGGGGCTGCGATGCTTATGTGAAAAAACTTCAACCTGATAAGCTCGAACCCAAATCGGAGAAATGTGTCTTCATAGGATATCCAAAGGAAACTATTGGATACACCTTCTATCACGGATCCGAAGGCAAGACTTTTGTTGCTAAATTCGGAAACTTTCTAGAGAAGGAGTTTCTCTCGAAAGAAGTGAGTGGGAGGAAAGTAGAACTTGATGAGGTAATTGTACCTGCTTCCTTATTGGAAAGTAGTACATCACAGAAACTGGTTTCTGTGACACCTACACCAATTAGTGAGGAAGCTAATGATGATGGTCATGAAACTTCAGAACAAGATACTACTGAACCTCGTAGATCAACCAGAGTAAGATCCGCACCAGAGTGGTACGGTAATCCTGTTCTGGAAGTCATGCTACTAGATCATGATGAACCTACGAACTATGGAGAAGCGATGGTGAGCCCAGATTCTGCAAAATGGCTTGAAGCCATGAAATCTGAGATGGGATCCATGTATGAGAACAAAGTGTGGACTTTGGTTGACTTGCCAAAAGATCGGCAAGCAATTGAGAATAAATGGATCTTCAAGAAGAAGACTGACGCTGACGGTAATGTTACTGTCTACAAAGCTCGACTTGTCACAAAAGGTTTTCGACAAGTTCAAAGGATTGACGACGATGAGACCTTCTCACCCGTAGCGATGCTTAAGTCTGTCCGAATCATGTTAGCAATTGCCGCATTTTATGATTATGAAATTTGGCAGATGGGTGTCAAAACTGCATTCCTGAATAGATTTCTGGAAGAAGAGTTGTATATGATGCAGCCGGAAGGTTTTGTCGATCCAAAGAAAGCTAACAAAGTGTGCAAGCTCCAGCGATCCATTTATGGACTGGTGCAAGCCTCTCAGAGTTGGAATAAACGCTTTGATAGTGTGATCAAAGCATTTGGTTTTGTACAGACTTTTGGAGAAGCCTGTATTTACAAGAAAGTGAGTGGGAGCTCTGTAGCATTTCTGATATTATATGTAGATGACATATTACTAATCGGAAATGATATAGAATTTCTGGATAGCATAAAGGGATACTTGAATAAGAGTTTTTCAATGAAAGACCTCGGTGAAGCTGTTTACATATTGGGCATTAAGATCTATAGAGATAGATCAAGACGCTTAATTGGACTTTCACAAAGCACATACCTTGACAAAGTTTTGAAGAAGTTCAAAATGGATCAAGCAAAGAAAGGATTCTTGCCTGTGTTACAAGGTGTGAAATTGAGTAAGACTCAATGCCCGACCAATGCAGAAGATAGAGAGAAAATGAAAGATGTTCCCTATGCTTCAGCCATAGGCTCTATCATGTATGCAATGCTGTGTACCAGTCCTGATGTGTGTCTTGCTATAAGTCTAGCAGGGAGGTACCAAAGTAATCCAGGAGTGGATCACTAGACAGCGGTCAAGAACATCCTGAAATACCTGAAAAGGACTAAGGATATGTTTCTCATATATGGAGGTGACAAAGAGCTCATCGTAAATGGTTACATTGATGCAAGCTTTGACACTGATCCGGATGATTCTAAATCGCAAACCGGATACGTGTTTACATTAAACGGTGGAGCTGTCAATTGGTGCAGTTCTAAACAAAGCGTTGTGGCGGGATCTACATGTGAAGCGGAGTACATAGCTGCTTCGGAAGTAGCAAACGAAGGAGTCTGGATGAAGGAGTTCATATCCGATCTAGGTGTCATACCTAGTGCATCGGGTCCAATGAAAATCTTTTGTGACAATACTAGTGCAATTGCCTTGGCAAAGGAATCCAGATTTCACAAGAGAACCGAGCACATCAAGAGACGCTTCAATTCCATCCAGGATCTAGTCCAGGTGGGAGACATAGAGATTTGCAAGATACATACGGATCTGAATGTAGCGGACCCATTGACTAAGCCTCTTCCACGAGCAAAACATGATCAACACCAATGCTCCATGGGTGTTAGAATCATTACTGTGTAATCTAGATTATTGACTCTAGTGCAAGTGGGAGACTGAAGGAAATATGCCCTAGAGGCAATAATAAAGTTATTATATTATTTCCTTATATCATGATAAATGTTTATTGTTCATGTTAGAATTGTATTATCCGGAAACATAATACTTGTGTGAATATATAGACAAACTAAACGTCACTAGTATGCCTCTACTTGACTAGCTCGTTAATCAAAGATGGTTATGTTTCCTAACCATAGACATGTGTTGTCATTTGATTAACGGGATCACATTATTAGGAGAATGATGTGATTGACATGACCCATTTCATTAGCTTAGCACCCGATCGTTTAGTATGTTGCTATTGTTTTCTTCATGACTTATACATGTTCCTATGACTATGAGATTATGCAACTCCCATTTGCCGGAGGAACACTTTGTGTGCTACCAAACGTCACAACGTAACTGGGTGATTATAAAGGAGCTCTACAGGTGTCTCCAAAGGTACATGTTGGGTTGGCGTATTTCGAGATTAGGATTTGTCACTTCGATTGTCGGAGAGGTATCTCTGGGCCCTCTCGGTAATGCACATCACATAAGCCTTGCAAGCATTGCAACTAATGAGTTAGTTGTGAGATGATGTATTACGAAATGAGTAAAGAGACTTGCCGGTAACGAGATTGAACTAGGTATTGAGATACCGACGATCGAATCTCGGGCAAGTAACATACCGATGACAAAGGGAACAAAGTATGTTGTTATGCAGTCTGACCGATAAAAGATCTTCGTAGAATATGTGGGAGCCAATATGAGCATCCAGGTTCCGCTATTGGTTATTGACCGGAGACATGTCTCGGTCATGTCTACATTGTTCTCGAACCGGTAGGGTCCGCACGCTTAACGTTACGATGGCAATTTCATTATGAGTTTATATATTTTGATGTACCGAAATTAGTTCGGAGTCCCGGATGTGATCACGGACATGAAGAGGAGTCTCGAAATGGTCGAGACATAAAGATTGATATATTGGAAGCCTATGTTTGGACATCGGGAGTGTTCCGGATGAAATCGGCATCTTACTGGAGTACCGGGAGGTTACCGGAACCCCCCGGTAACCTAATGGGCCTTAATGGGCCTAGTGGAGGAAGAGGAGAGGAGGCCTAGGGGCTGCCATGCGCCCCTCCCCCCCAAGTCTGAATTGGACAAGGAGGGGGGCGGCGCCCCCCCTTTCCTTTCTTCCCTCTCTTCCTTCTTCCCCAAGTCCTAATCCAACTAGGGAAAGGGGGGGAGCCCTACTCCCGGTAGGAGTAGGACTCCTCCTGCGCGCCTCCTCCTAGGGCCGGCCACACACCCCCTTGGCTCCTTTATATACGGGGGCAGGGGGCACCCCTAGACACACAAGTTGATCTCTAAGATCGTTCTCTTAGCCGTGTGCGGTGCCCCCTTCCACCATAGTCCTCGATAATATTGTAGTGGTGCTTAGGCGAAGCCTTGCGATAGTAGAACATCAAGATCGTCACCACGTTGTTGTGCTGACGGAACTCTTCCCCGACACTTTGCTGGATCGGAGTCCGGGGATCGTCATCGAGCTGAACGTGTGCTAGAACTTGGAGGTGCCGTAGTTTCGGTGCTTGATTGGTCGGGCCATGAAGACGTACGACTACATCAACCGCGTTGTTCTAATGCTTCCGCTGTCGGTCTACGAGGGTACGTAGATCACACTCTCCCCTCTCGTTGCTATGCATCACCATGATCTTGCGTGTGCGTAGGAAAATTTTGAAATTACTACGTTCCTCAACATATGCTATGCGATGGTACTTGGTTAACTTACCATCTACTCTCTTCTACTGCTTCAAGATGGAGGCTGCCAGAAGCGTAGTCTTCGATAGGACTAGCTATCCCCCTCTTATTCTGGCATTCTGCAGTTCAGTCCACATATACTACCCTTTTCATTGATACCAATGCATATGTAGTGTAGTTCCTTGCGTGCGAGTATTTTGGATGAGTACTCACGGTTGCTTTGCACCCCCTTTTTCCCCTTTCAATACCTAGTTGTCACAACCAGATGCTAGAGCCAAGGAGCCAGACTCCACCGTCGACAATGACTCCTACTACACCGGAGGTGCCTACTACTACGTGCAGGCCGCCAACGGCAACCAGGAGTAGTTTAGGAGGATCCCAGGCAGGAGGCTGCTACCTCTTGAGCACTGCGTTGGTTTTCCCTTAAAGAGGAAAGGGTGATGCAGCAAAGTAGCGTCAGTATTTCCCTCAGTTTTTGAGAACCAAGGTATCAATCCAGTAGGAGACTACACGCAAGTCCCTCGTACCTACACAAATAAATAAGAACCTCGCAACCAACGCGATAAAGGGGTTGCCAATCCCTTCGTGGTCACTTACGAGAGTGAGATTTGATAGAGATAATAATAATAAGATAAATATTTTTGGTGTTCTTATGATATAGATTGAAAGTAAAAATTGCAAAATAAAATAGATGGGAAACTTATATGATAAAAGATAGACCCGGGGGCCATAGGTTTCATTAGTGGCTTCTCTCAAGATAGAACAAGTATTACGGTGGGTGAATAAATTACTGTCGAGCAATTGATAGAAAAGTGCATAATTATGAGAATATCTAGGCATGATCATGTATATAGGCATCACATCCGCGAGAAGTAGACCAAAATGATTCTGCATCTACTACTATTACTCCACACATCGACTGCTATCCAGCATGCATCTAGAGTATTAAGTTCATAAGAACAGAATAACGCATTAGGCAAGATGACATGATATAGAGGGATAAACTCAAGCAATATGATATAAACCACATCTTTTTATCCTCGATGGCAACAATACAATACGTGCCTTGCTGCCCCTGTTGTCACTAGGAAAGGACACCGCAAGATTGAACCCAAAGCTAAGCACTTCTCCCATTGCAAGAAAGATTAATCTAGTAGGCCAAGCCAAACTGATAATTCGAAGAGACTTGCAAAGATAACCAATCATACATATAAAAGATTTCAGAGAAGAATCGAATATTGTTCATAGATAAATTTGATTATAAACCCGCAATTTATCGGATCTCGACAAACACATCGCAAAAAGAGTTACATCAAATACATCTGCAAGAAGATCGAGGAGAACATTTTATTGAGATCCAAAAAGAGAGAAGAAGTCATCTAGCTAATAACTATGGACCCGAAGGTCTGTGGCAAACTACTCACACATAATATAAAAGTGTATAAATAAGCCCATTAACATTCAAAGCAGATAATATAATAGCATGGAACAATCAAAAATTAAAGATACGTTGGAGACGTATCAGAGGCCTGCGCCTCCTTCGATCTGTATCTAAGTTTCTGCTAGCCTTCTTAAAGCAAACTTGTTTAACTTATGTCTGTACTAAGATATTGTTGCTTCCGCTGACTCGTCTATGATCGAGCACTTGTATTCGATCCCTCGAGGCCCCTGACTTGTATTATGATGTTTGTATGACTTATTTTAGTTTTAGAATTGTGTTGTGATATCTTCTCGTGAGTCCTTAATTTTGATCATACACGTTTGCGTATATGATTAAATTAGGAGCGTTACACTATCGTTACTCCAAATAACAAACTTGAGCTGACTAAGGAAGCAAGCATAGAGCTCACACAATGGACTGGTATGAAGAAAGTTGATGCATGCGTACATTGGAAAGATGAATATTATTTTATTCCACCAAATAATAATCAGCAAACAATAAACGGTTTTGCATGGAAGGAGATTTCTTGGAGTTGCAAAATTAAAAGGAGATCACGTGGGTTTTGTAGTTACAGATCCAAGACAAGGCGACATATGCTATTTTTATTTCTACCGTGCAAGCAGAAGTACAAGGCTTATACGACAAGAAGATTCAATGCGTGGAGCTATTTGTCCTTGCACGAAGTAGGATGAGGCCCACCAGAACAAATCAAAAATAGATGGCGCACCATAGTCTTAATTAGGCAAAATTAGCTAGAAAATCCAGTCTGAGATGTAAAAGGATTGAACTCTATTATTTTATATTTCTTTTTTCCTTAGTATGGATATGTGCTTGCGTGAGGGCCCTTAGAACAGGTTTAGTCAGATTATTTAAAGGCATGCTGCGGCCATGTAATAGTTAGGTTTTCTAAATGAGTTAGACACTTTGTGTGTTTGCGGCCGTCGGCCATTATTAAGTTTAGAGAACTCTTGTCAAAAATCTTTACTGGCGTGTGAATTCCTACGACGCGACGCGTAGGATATTGCCAGTTGAGCTTATACGGTCCGTCAACGTTATTCCTTCGGATTAAGGGGTTGACGTGTTGTTTCCGCGAGATTTGCAAACATCTTCATAAACCTGCTATTATTTGCTGCGATAAAGTTTTGTGCCATGAAAGATCGGGCCAACAACGGATCGACCCTCACAAAAAAAAATACCCTAATCCTTTTTCCCTTCCTTGAATCCTTTAGTTTTAGTCAGTTCATGAAAAAAAATTATACTATTAATTTCTTTTTATCCATAATGGGTTTACCTGGACCAATACATGAGATTCTTATGCTATTTGGGGGATTTGTTCTTCTACTAGAGGGTCTAGGAGTAGTATTATTTACCAACTCCATTTATTCTGCCTTTTCGCTGGGATTAGATCTTGTTTGTATATCCTTATTCTATTTTTATTAAATTCTGTCTCGAGGTTCACTACTCATCACCCCACGTAGAAACCTCTCTCTTCATTGACAAGTGAGTCCCATGATTATTAGGTACAGAGCTCTAGCATTGGCATTAGTGTCAGCTGACACCAGCGATTTTCAAGATTTCTTCACTGAATTTGCACCAGTCAATATTAATTTGTGAACACGACACCATGGCTATGAAGCTGGCCCATAGAATTTTATTTCTTGCTTCGTCTCTGAGGATTATGGAGGCACCAAATATGATGAGTTTGTGTGCCTCTGGCTGCAGCCTTGACATCCATATAGAGCATGCATTTACAATATGAAGGGTGCTAATATGGTGACTCATGGGATAAGATGCAAAACCTAGCTGTCCAAAAGAAGAGAAAGTACTAAAAAATACCAATTACTCGTGCATATAGTACTCCCTCCGTCCAGAAATACTTGATCGAGGAATTGATGAATCTAGATGTATTTTAGTTCTAGATACATCCATTCGTATCCATTTCTCCGACAAGTATTTCCGAACGAAGGGAGTAGTATATACAAGCCTCTGCCACTTCAATTTGTTCCATCCACATAAGAGTGTTGAACCTATAGCTCATGCATCGACCTGTCACCCAGAACATCACAAAGTGGGCAAAGAACAACCCCACAACTAGAGGGCGGAGCAGAGCTGTTGCAGCCTACGGGAGAAAATGGGGTAGTGGTCCGCCTAGTCGCGGCACTGGCTGATAGCGGAGCAGCCGCGCGAGTAGGGGTTGGCGACGGCGCCCGGATGGCAGTTGTAGTAGGATGCGCTCGGCACGGAACACGACACCGAATCCCTCATCAGCGCGGAGTAGCTGACGTAGTACTGCGTAGGGTAGCCGCCGCTATTCTCCCACTACAAGAAATTTGTTCATTGTTGACCCTCCATTTTGGTTACTGAATCGTCATTATTCATGTTTTATGACCTTGTTTTGACCAAATTCAAAAGGTCAACAGTTGGCCGTCAAGAACGAACAAACATGACCTTTCTAAAATTTTGGTCGCAGATCTCTATTGACCAAAATTTTGGTTTGGTCATTACCCATTTCTCTGAGCCACGTAGGATCTGATGTGGCTAAGCTGACATGGCATTGCTAGTGACCAAATGAAATCATCATAAATTTCACAGCCCGGTCCACCAATCTAGCCTACATGGGCCTGGCCCAATACATATTTTATTATAAGAAATGTCTGATTTGTATGGGCTGATGCATTATTTTGTCAGAAGCATGCATATATCAAGATAGGCCCATTAAAAAGCAAGTACAACAAAATACAATATTGCAGATAAACTGTATATTTCATTTCAGTAACACATCACATGAAATACAATGCATCATCCAATGACTCATCGATACACCAAGGTTCAAGGCCCAACAAATGCACCGCAAAATGATTCTAAAAGTGCACAGAAAAATAGTTATATATGTGCAAGTGCACAACAAAAGGATCCAACAAGTGCACAAGCGCACAGCAACATAGTTCTACAAATATTGGATGAGAAGCACAAGTTTTAAGTTATCACACATAACATCAATGAGAAACAAAGCTTCTTGTGCCCTCCTTCTACTCTCCACTTCTTCTGAGTGACTCAGATCATCCTGGTAATAGGAATAAGCAAACATAAGAAAGCATACAAAATATGAGCAAAAGAAAGACAAATGGTGGTTTTACATTCAGCAATGAGACTTAAAAGTTCACATCAATGAACAGAAACACAAGACATTAAGACATACTCCCATAGAAATTTCAGGACTTGCAAGATTATTCGTGTGTTAGCTCTGAACACTTTGTGCAAAAAAATCTCACATCAATAACTTCCAAGATCAAGATACGTGAATAGTGTATCTTTAACACAGTATAATAAACATCACAACCATGAGCAGTACAACACAACACAGCTCATAAACAACCAAACCAAACTGATTGCAAACTACTCCCTCTGTCCCATAATATAAAAGCGTTTTTACACTACACTAGTGTCAAAAACACTCTTATATTATGGGACGGAGGGAGTATAAGTTAACCTCAATGCAAAAAACACATGCACACAAAGTATACATGGCAGAAACACAACCTCATATGTAGAACTTAACATGATTCATCAGTTTAAATCTAAGGAGTACCAATCAGAACCATTTCTTGCAGTGATCTCAACCTTTATTATTGCACGGGAAATAGTTACAGAAATAAACAAATGAAATAATCTTCTCAGAAGAGTCCCAACAATTTGCATTAACTATTAACATGGTTGCAAAACTTCAGTAGTAAAGAGGGTACCATGTTTCTTTTGTCTTTACTTGACTGGAATTACAACATGAAGCACATGAACAAATCATACGAACAAGCAACCCCATAAACGCTCTTGAATCTTGTATATACTTTTCTTGTAGAACAACATGTGGGGCAAGAGCATTACCTTGATGGGATCTCAATCATTAATGATCTCAATCGAAGCATACAACCTGGACAATGTAGACTAAATCTGGAGAAAAAATATTACTTGTCCACAAGGGTGAGATTGACCTACACGTTGCCAAACAACTATGAAGATACAAGATTGAAGACTTCGTCTCGTGTCCGGATGGGACTCTACTTGGCATGGAAGGCAAGCTAGGCAATACGTATATAGATATCTCCTCCTTTGTAACTGACCTTGTGTAACCCTAACCCTCTCCGGTGTCTATATAAACCGGAGGGTTTTAGTCCGTAGGACAACAATCACAACATACAATCATACCATAGGCTAGCTTTTAGGGTTTAGCCTCTGTGATCTCGTGGTAGATCTACTCTTGTAACACTCATATCTTCAATATTAATCAAGCAGGACGTAGGGTTTTACCTCCATCAAGAGGGCCCAAACCTGGGTAAAACTTCGTGTCCCTTGCCTCCTGTTACCATCCGGCCTAGACGCACAGTTCGGGACCCCCTACCCGAGATCCGCCGGTTTTGACACTAACAGTCGATCATCCAGATTTCGCTCCCTTGGCCTCACTAAGGTGAAACCTAAGAAAGGGTTGTCTTTCTATGCATCTGCATTGTCCATCACTATTCGTCAAGGTAGTAAGAGGTGTTGCCAGGATCCTCGACACGGATGTTGGTAGAACCTTGATGAACATGGGAATGCTCATGTTCTTGAGAGCACGCGCAAGCAAAATCATCCCTTGTGTTGTCTTCAACAAGGTAGTTCACATCGTCCATTCTATCCCGAGTGTGTCATTCTCCTGAACTCCCTTGAACGATCGTTTGCGACTGCCTTAGGCTGGCATAAAGAGTTTCAATGATATTTATATCAAAAGTAATTCTTTTTGCCACTTGAGGGAATAATTCTACGATTCACCTTCCCCAAGGTGCCCGTTATGGAATCATGGCAATTTTTCCTCGCTACTTTGAAACCCCCGTCAAATTGTTTCTTCCGTTCCTCCTGATGCATGCCTTGCCTCTCAGCCCCAGAGATGTTTCTATGTCCCATTCAGTGAGTTAATCTTGTGACCATTAAGATGATCCTAAGTTGCTCGAACCTCTGGAAGATTGATTCTTCTAAAAATATCCCTTTCTATTCGTTGTCATGTTGGATGTAGTTCTCAAAGCAAGGCGTCAAGATCAAGGTGATGCAATGAATCAACATCCTCGAGAAAGACATCTGGATCATGAAGATTGTATTACCTTGTGTCCCTCGGACTTCTTACCTCACGACTCGAATCTTGGGACGAGAATCTTGTTTAGTGGGGGTGAGTTGTCACAACCCTAGTTTGGCCTTTGCTTGTCCTTGCATGATCATCATGTCTAAATTCTGAAATTTGAATTGAGGGAATTTTCAAAGCCTCAGAAACCTTTTAAAAATAATCAACATTTAATTCTCAGCAAATGAGTCCAAAGAAATGTTCCTGTTACTCTGTGAAAATAATGGTAAGAGGTAAAACTCAAACCAATATTTTTGGAATCACAGAAATATTTATTTTGGGCCTTTGACTTAAATCAATAACATATTTGAGTTGAATTTATTTCTGTTATATAAGAAATAAAGTTCAAGTATTTCTGTACGTTTGCATGTGACCTTGAACTAGCTCCCTGAGCTCACATAAAAATTTACAGAAAGTTTTAAAATGGTTTGGTTTGTAAATCAAATCAAAACAAAGAATGAAAAATAGAAAACAGAAACAAATAAGAGAGGGAGAGAGTTACCTGGACCTACCTGCTATGCAGCCCACCTGGGCGGCCCAGCTGGCAGCCCAGCCCACCACCGCCTCCTCCCCTATCGTCTTCCTCCTTTGCCAGGAGGACGGGCGCGTGCCCGACGCGCGCGCACCGCCGTGCGCCACCTCCTGCTTGCCGCTTCGCCGCTGGACGGGCTGGACGACCTCCATGTCGCGCCCCTGACCCCCTGGACATGTCCACTCTCCCCCTGCCTCTCTCCCTCGTTCCCCTCCGCCATGGCCGAAGCAGCCGCCGCCGTCCCGCCGCCGTAGCCGTAGCCACCATCGTCTCTGCGCCGCCCTACCGTGTCCAAGAGCTCCGCCACCCTCCTCTCCGTCGAGTAGGCCGAGCCCCAAGCGCTCGCGTGCACCGAAGCCACCACATTAACCTCACCCAACTCTGCCACCGCCGGAGATCCCCTTCGCCATCACCGTCGCAGCAGGCCATCCCCGACCTCGCCGTCAGCTCTGTTGCAACCGCCATGAGCCTAGCTACCTCCTCACCCTCTCTGTTCCCTCTCTCGAGCCCCGTAGCGACTGCACGTAGCTCACCCGCACACGCCGTCGCGGAGCTCGTCACCAACGAGGCTCCAGCCACCCAACGGCAGCACCACCTTGTCCACTAGCCCTACCGCACCCTCAGGAACTCAACACACTAACCCACGCGCCTCTCTGTGCCCCCTAGCGACGAGTCCGAGCTCACCCGAGCTCCGGCCGCCGCCAAACTCGTCGTCAGCGTCATCTCCGGCGACCCCGAGCCCAACCACTAGCGCCACCCGCCGCGGCTCGTTCCCAGCTGCACATAGAACCCAACGGCGCCTCGAACGGTGCCCTGTAGATGAAACCCGCACCTGCACCGCCGTGTTTGGCCTCGCCGGCGGCTAAACACCGGCGAGTTTGACCCCGTTCGACCACGGGTGGGCCCAGGTTGACCCCCCTGGGTCAAACACAGGTGGGGCCCAGCCGGCTAATTAATCTAGGGTTAGTACTAATTATAATTAGTTAAAACTAATGACACTGACATGCGGGACCCACTATTAGGTTTGACCTGGACCGTCCCGTTGACCACTGACATCACCCTGACGTAATGCTGATGCAGTAATTTGTTTACTGGAATTTTTCTTATACAGGAAATTCCAGAAAATGTCCTAAACTTCTAAAAATCACAGAAAATCAACCGTAGCTCAGAATGAAATAATTTATATATGAAAAATGATCAAAAAATCCAATCTATCCATCTGTAGCATTTTCATGCATGTTAGAATAACTTATGGTTGTTGTTTAGGTCAAATCATATAAATGGCATTTAAACCCTCACATATGGAGTTTGAATTTGAACCTAGTGTTCAAAACAACTCCATTTAACTTGTTGCTAGTTGCATTAGGCCAATCAACAGCATATTGCCATGTCACATTCATGCATCATAATGTTGCATTGCATTGATTGTGTTTCCTTCTTTATTGCCGGAAGTTGTCCCCTCTCGATAGACGTGATTTCGACGATGAGTTCGATGACACCGATGAGGAACTATACTATCTTCAGAAGTGCCAGGCAAGCAAAACCCCCTTGTTCATTCCGATACAAACCCACTCTCTCGCTCCTGCTCTCTTTTACTGCATTAGGACAACAACGATTCAACTATTACATGCTGCGGTAGTTGAACCCCTTTCCTTTGCATGACCTGTCATTGCCACAGTAAATAGATGAAACCCACTAGCATGAGTAGGAGTTGTTTGAGCCCTGATGTGCCTACTCATTCATGTTTGCTTGTCATGCCTGCTATTGCTTAGAGTTGTGTCAGGTCTGATTCATCTGGGATGAATTGGAATGGTGATGAACATGTCCTACTGTGTGTGAGCTAAGTGTGTGAACATGATTTGGTAAAGGTAGCAGTGAGAGGCCATGTAGGAGTACATGGTGGGTTGTCTCATTGAAACCGTTCTCAGGAACTGAGTTCTGTGTTTGTGGTCCATGAAACAGCTACTACCACACATTGGGCCCTGAAATATGACCCCGCTCGACTTACTGACCCCTCTCGTCCTATGTCTAGGAGTTGCAACTAGTTTCTGGTGTTTATAGGATATGTGTTGGTGGCCGTGCGTAGCGCTGACCCTAGGGGTGGGCTATGACGCGGTAGATACACCGTGGCACGGTGTACCGGGCGCCCGTTTGGTGTCTCAGGAACCCTGCACACATCGTTTGGGGCTGTGAGCGAAACTCCGACCGGATCTCCTCGCGGATGGAACCCGAATAGGCGATAAACCTGGACTAGAGACTTGTGCGGTTAGTCAGGTCGTGGTCTACACCCACGTTGACTTTTGCTTGAAGTCTGCCGAGCACATGTCGTGTGCAGACGCTAAGTGGTGGAAACATGTGTGATGAAGTACACCCCTGCAGGGTATAAAACTATTCGAATAGCCGTGTGGGCGGTAAAGGACTTCTGGGTTGCCTATAACAATTCGTAGACAAGTGAAAGTGGATACTCTAAAATGCGCAAGATAAGCGTGAGTGCTATGGATGGCGTTCTCGTAGAGAGACGGGAGCGGATCCATAGTGGTGTATTGATATGGTGAATAAGTGGACTCATGTGCGCCACCTCAAAAGAGTTACTTGCCGTCGTAGTTTAAGATAGCCACCGAGTCAAAGCTGGCTTGCTGCAGTTAAACTCCACCACCCCCCTTTGTTGATACCGATGCATATGTAGCTAGTTCTGATGTAAGTCTTGCTGAGTACTTTTGTACTCACATTTGCTTAATTTATGTTTTGCAGAGAGACTTCAGTCTCGCTAGTAGTTTCGCGTGGACTTCGACGTTTAGCTTGATACCCCAGCTACGATCTTGTGCCCTCGGCAGGATCTGGTAGATAGTCAGGCTTCTTAGCCTTTTCCATTTGTAGATGTCTGTACTCAGACATGTTAAGCTTCCGCATGTGCTTTGATTTGTATGCTATGATTGTTGGGTCATGAGACCCATGTTTGTAATATCTCGCTCCTCGGAGCCTAATGAATAAATACTTGAGTCATAGAGTTATGTTGTGATACCATGTTGTATTTACACATATCGAGCATATTGCGTGTATGATTGAAATGCTTGGTATGTTTGGGATCCGACAACCTAATTGTTTATCCTTGGCAGCCTCTCTTATGGGGAAATGTAGTTTAGTGCTTCCATGAGCCATAGTAGTCCGCTACAGCCCGGTTCACCGGAGTCCTGCTAGCCCGGCACTACTGCTCAGGATACTTGACTGGCCGGCATGTGTTTCACTTCGTTCTTGTGTCTGTCCCTTCGGGGAAATGTCACGCGCTGACATCCGGAGTCATGCCTAGCCTGCTATAGCCCGGGTTCCCCGGAGTCCTGTTAGCCCAGTGCTAAAGCCAGGATTCACACGCCGTTGACCGACATGCTTGATGTGATTCATGTATGCCTGTCCCCATAGGTCTGTGCCGCTTTGGGTTCACGACTAGCCATGTCGGCCTGGGTTCTCTGTCATATGGATGCTAGCAACACTATCATCTACGTGAGCCAAAAGGCGCAAACGGTCCCGGGCCATGGTAAGGCGACACCTGTGGGGATACCGTGCGTGAGGCCGCAATGTGATATGAGGTGTTACCGGCTAGATCGATGTGACTTGGAATCGGGGTCCTGACATCGAGATAGTCTTCCTTAGCTGATTTATCAGCTTTGTTGGAGACCAACAATGATGTGTCACTATCCTGAACCTTATCTGCATTAATTCCTTTACCATTGCTTAATAAGGCACTCTTCCCCAATATTCTGTCAGCATTCTAAAAGAAGAAACAAGCAGACACATAACAGGTTAGCATGTACTAGTATGTGAAACTCATTTCGGTGAACCAGTTCATTAGTAAGGTGGACATGATTAAACTACCAAGTCTTCTATTGCCAAGTACTAGTACATAATAAAAGCATCAAACAAACATATATCTATGTCCTATGGTCACTGCATTGTCTTCCCAAATCAAAATAGAGACACGGTTCAAATCATATCAGTTCAAGACAAAGCAGCAATGAAAGAATACAAAGCATGGGAAACTGCACGGCACAACAAGATTTCAGATGGGTACCACAGGTCTACATGTACAACAACACTATTGGCTCTGTTGTGATGCTAGGAATGTGCATGATATGAGAAGTCAACTGTATACACAATTGAAATTGAAATCAACAGAGCTATTGATAAGAGCAAACCTATTAAAGAAACATGCGTGAACATACCTGCTGTGCCATTGGAGTTTTGATTGGATCCTTCAATTTAAAAATAAGTTTCTATGAGTAAATACAGTGATACAAGAGCAAAGCAGTATGCACGATAGCAATCATAGTTAAAAAAGGCGCGCCTAGGCTCTAGGCGTTGGCAAAACGCATTGCGCATAACTACGCTTAATCTGTGCATAACTGCACATAAGCATGCGCTTTGGTCGGTAAAGCGCAAGGCAGTGGCAAAACACACAATTAATGCCTAGCGCTTTTTTGAACTATGATAGCAATGGAATCTTAAATTAACAGTTGTTCTTCAGGTTTAGGCACTTATTCTACATGAACAGAGTATAGTAAGATGCAAGAATGTAGTACTTAAAAATAGAAAATGAGCTCAGAGACCTTACCACATTCTTGGTTCGGGACCAGTATAGAACAAGGCGTTCCCAGTCATCGTCCAGTAAATGTGTTTCAGGAGAACGTAAGGGAATTTGATGAATTTCTTTGCTGGTGAAGTACGTTTTCTTCAGGTAATTCCGATACTACCACCAAGCATTCTTGAAGATAGCAGAGGTATTAGCATAGGTTACCTCATCCTGAGTTTCCAAATCGGTCCTTCTCTATAGAGAAAAATGGGAAAATTTGCTGTATTATAATCATCATAGAGGTAGGATGTATGGGACAAAGTAAAGTAATTGCCATGAATAACATTACTTACACATAACTCATGGAAAAACACCTGCAACTGGCATTTTCCTTCATCTTCAGTATAATATTTCCAAGATGGGAAGATACGCACATACGGTTTAACAACATCAAATGCGATAGATGCTAAACTATGACTAGCTGGTTATGCTTCCTCCACAGGAATAGGCGTACTAGCTGGTGGAGTTGGGGTTCGCCGTGGTAGTACTGGCCCTTTGGGCATTGGAGATGGTGTTGTGTGTCAATAGGAACTGGGTTACTATCTGCTGGGGTTGGGGTTAGATTTGGTGAAGCTGGTTCTCTGTCCATCGCAGTAGGGGTACAATCTGCGAGAGTTTGGATTATGTGTGGTAGGGCTGGTTCTCGTGCATGTACAACCGGGGTGCTATCTCCACCAAGAGGTAGCATTGTTTTATTTGAAGACCGTGTTTTTAGTCTGCTAGATACTGGCATCACCCACTCCAATTCAAATGGCTGATAAACAGGAAACATAGTTGAATATGCAGACATTGTATGAGAGACAGATGCAATAGATAGTGTGGAAAAAAGAGGGCATGAAATAGTTGACATGTATATTGTTTAACTAAAACGGATAGCATGACATAATTACACATATATGATGTCTATCTAAACTGGATATCATAGCATAACATAATTCAAAGATATGATGAATAACTAAACAGGATCGCATGACATAATTCACCTACATGTTATCTAAGTAATCAGGATCGCATCATTTAATTCACATATGTGATTTATATGCTAAACAGAGGCCATTCGATATGATGTCTGAACTAAGAACATGGTGTTGAATATTGTGTATATGATGTCTAAAGTATGCAATGCAAGACACCATATGCATGATATGAGCAGTATAACCGTGCCAAGTTAGAGCATACACCTCGGTGGGGGAATAGGACTGGTCATCTATCTCTGAATCCATCTCTGAGGAGCTATCGGGACCCAACAAGAGATATGCTTTGACAGGTAGCACTGTCTGCTCTGAAGGCCTTGTTTTCACTCCAGATTTTTCAATCTCCCACCCAAATGGCTGATTCACAGGAAGAGTAGTTTAATGTACAAACATTGTCGACAAATGGAAATGTAATGAAGAAAAGGATGGGCAAGATATCATCCAAATATATGATGCCTGGTTAAACAGGATGGCATTGCACATTTCACATATATTATGGCTGGCTAAAAGATATGAGACTGCATAATTCCCATATATGATATAGACACTAAACAGGTGGCATTACTGAACATGTCTAAACTAAGCAGATGACATATATGATGTCAAAAGTAGGCACTACAAGGCAACATATGCATGATATGACTAACATCATCATGCCAAGGTAGAGCAAACACCTTGGGGGGTAAATAGGAGTGGTTAGCGGTGTCTGAATCTGCCTCAGAATAGATAGCTTCCTCTGGATTACAATCTGGGGAGGGGTGGGGAGGGTTTTCCATTGAACCCGCCATGGAGCGATGTCTGCATGACATTGTATTGCCGCGCAAAACTCTTCTCTTTTTCTCTACATGTTCAGCATGACTGTGTACAATATCTGACATGCATATGAAAAAATATGGTGAGATTATGTAAGGAGAGCATGCAGAAATTTAGAGTGATGGTAACAACCAGTGGATGGATCCAAAAATAATGATAGCAGGCTGATGATTGCTTTAATTTAATAAAAAGATAGATGATGATTGCTTTACTATTTGCTTCCCACCCAAGATGAACAACATAGGCATACCCTAGGTGAACCAGATATTAGACAGAGATACTATTCATTGCTTCCTAGATATGTGCCCCACAACTAATTTAGAACTCAAGTTTGAACATTAATTTGGACCTGACTTGGAGTCCAAGAGGTGAACAGGACGTCAAGGCTGAAGCAGCACAAGACAGACATCGTCAATCTCAAGTGGGATTCTAATAGCATCTCCAATAGATGATGTAAAATAGATGTAAAATTTACATCACCAAAAACCACCTGACTACAACAGATGAGGTAAAAACTGTTGACTCTGAACTTAACTGTCGAAACTGAAATTTACTGTGGAATCTGAATGTTACTGTCGAAACTGAACGCAATGGTAGCAGAGAGGCACTTGACATGTAGTTTAGGGAGGGCCTGCAATTCATCTTCAACCTGCACCCCCCTGAGCCGCCAGCCACCGAACCACCGGCCCCAGCACTGCCTCGCTGCCCCGAAACAACTCCCACCGCCGGTCCGCCGCCGCCCCGGCCAGCCCTCTAGGCCCCCCGCCCCCACCCTGAACCCTAAGATAGATAGTGGGGTTCCTCTCCAGTGAGCCC
>NC_057803.1:210697074-210700254 GCF_018294505.1 Triticum aestivum | reverse complement strand
CCCCGCTGCGGGTGGTTCTTCCTTAACTCCGGCGAGCCCCCCCCCCTGAAAATTGACTAACCCGAAAGTCGATTCAGTCGACTGAAGTGTAGCTAAATCGAAGCAGAGCAGCAGCACGAGCGAGGGGGAGAGCAGCAGTAGCAGTGTGAGCGAGCGAGCAAGAACCGGAGCAGCAACAGTTGGGCGAGCGAGCGATCGAGTGAGAGCCGGAGCAGCAGCAGCAGCAGCGCGAGCGACAGTCGGAGCAGCAGCAGCAGATCCGGCTGGTATGGCCGCCGCCGCCAAAGGGGCCTCACACTAGGGGGCGCCGTGGAGATGTCGCCCGCAGCGTCGGCTTCAAGGTAGCCGCTCCATAGGGGTGCGGGATGGAGCATCGTCGGCGCCAGGAGGTCCAGTTAAGGAGAAGGTGCGATGCGATGAGTGTACAACCTCTTTGGTGGCGTCGAGTAGGCCTCGGCTTCGTCCGAGGAGTCGGTGAGGAATGATGCGGTTCCGGTGGAGCAGGTTAAGGCGGCGCTGTGGGGATGGAGCAACCGCGATAGATGAGGCGATCGTCGGAGCAGCTCCTTGGAGGTGGAGGACGGGGCGGCTGAACCGGCGGGACGACGAGATGGACGACAGATCCTCATCCGGGGAGGTGGACGAGGGACGTCGAGCTGTTGCAGTGGACGACGTAGTTGGGGAAGAGGCTCCGGCTGGACAGCGGTGAGGTGGCAGACGGAGGAGGGTGGAGTTTCATGGCTGGAGCAGAGAGGTTATGGCGGCCTAGGATTTCGAATGGCAAAAAGGAGGCGATGGGAGGGGGTGAACCATGACTTATGGATGCGCTTGTCCAAAATGTAGGGTGTGTAACAAAAGTACCCCCCACCGATTTGAACTAGCGGCCCTTTCAGCTCAGGGTTATAAAGGGGATTTCGCGTGTCGGGATTTGGCATCTGGAGGGAGTTTTCGTGCGCGTTGTAATTTCAGGATAGCAAGGTGCGGGTTGTGAAGGCACCAGTTTTGGGAGCACGATATCTGAATTTTTAGGATATAACAAGACGTGGGTTGAATTTTAGGGACAAGCCTAACGTGTAATATTGTACTTGTACGTACCAAATCAATTCGCACTTCCCTCAACCAAAAAAGAAAACGAAAAAATAAACTATTCACACCACAGAAAGAGAGAGTCTTGCCCCGTTTTACTATAAAAATGCTATTCAAAGCTACTCCCTCCTTCCATCTATATAGGGCCTAATGTGTTTTTCGATGCTAACTTTGACCAAATATTAGAGCAATAATATATGACATGCAACTTACACAAAGCACACCATTAAATTCATTTGTGAAAGGTGCTTTCAATGATATAATTTTCACATTGTGCATGTCATGTACTATTAATCTTGTCAATAGTCAAAGGCGGTCTTAAAAACGCATTACGCCCTATATAGATGGAAGAAGGAGGGAGTATGAATCCATGTTATGTCCAATTAAATTTTTTCGCTTCCTGTATGATGCATGTAACCTACTCATACCAACATTTTAGTGCATTCCAAATGTCTATACTACCGCTGCAATTCGAACTGAATTTGAATTCGTTTCTCTATTTCAATAAGAATCTACAATCATGATTGTTGCCAACTTCAACCATCATTCGTGTATTACACATTAGCCCAAATTATGATCAATGTTCTATATATTATACATAGTGCTAGCAAGGTGCCCATACGTTCCACAGAACATCAACATGATCAAGGGGAGGCCTAATTTGCAAATATGGAGAGGGGTGTGGGTATCTTTTTCAAAATAGCCATAGTTTCCTTCCTATCCGTCGGATATAAATCAGACGGCCTATACTACAGGATGGCAGGCACACCATCATCAACAACTCCATTTTTTATAAGAGTAGAATAAAATATATTATATGTAGTATAACATGTTCATAACCATGTGTATCACCGTTATATATATTCACACATGCATCGGTTTAAAACATTATGATAAATTCTTCAAATATCTGAATTCTCTTTTTATAATGAAGTATGATCTCTATTCGTCTTTTACACCCACACAACCCTCTTATTTTTGTAGCTAGCGCTAACTCTCTCTCGTGCATGCACACGCCCGCATCCCTCTCACCCTCCCGCAGCATTCTCTAGCTCCATCGCGCCAATTCGTCTTTTCACTTTAGGTCGTTCACCCACGGTGTGTGTAGGCCCAGCTCCTTCTTTATGGCACACATCGATCGATATGCCTCTCTAGCCAGGTGTGCCTAGCACAAACACAAGCTTCCCCTCTTCTCTTATCAGCGTCCATGCCTCACTCCCACCACTCTTTTCATTGATCTCGTACTCGCACACTCCTTCCCCGTCGATATAGTATGTCTCTCGCACCACCTCCTAGATGCATCCCTCTCTCTCTCTCTATCCTTCTCCCCATGCCTCATTTGCTTCTAACACACACACATGCATGTATACCAATCAATCTCCCAACATATACCTAGGTCGACTTTAGCTATTCCCCCCCATCGATCGACGTACCTCACAAGTTATGTCTCTCCTTTCTTTGACAAAGGACGATTGATCTTCCTATGTAGTTACGTCTACTTACCAAAGCCATATCGTCCCCCTCATCATTCGTGCATGCCTCCTGACCCGTCTCTCACACGCATGTGCACAGACAGGCAGCCATCCCCTCTCTTATTGATATTGCAGGCGTGCCCTCCGGTTGTCTAGCGAGCCTATCCCACCATTTGTTAGAAGCAACTCCAGTACCACCCCCTCCAACACTCTAGCTCTGTCTCTCTCCCAACCTTATTCCTCTCCTACACATATGCATGGATGCCGATCAATCTCCCTTAATACATGAGGTAGATCGATCTCCCTTAATACATGAGGTAGGCCTCTCTCCTCCTCCACACATATACCAGCCATTGTACCTCTACAGTTAATTAGGCCTCACTCCCCCCCCCACCACCACACACCGATAGTCGAGCGCTTTAGGTAGGTATCCATGCCACAGAGACGAACTGCACATGTCCCCTCTCACGTCCCAGTAGGCCATCCACTCTATATCTTTGACGTGGGCACACACAAATTCGATGGCACTCCTTATCGATCGCGCGCGCACACACACACATGATCCCTCTCTTCGTTTCTACGGACACCTCAAGCCGATGATACCTCCACTCTCTTCTCATGG
>NC_057803.1:210663017-210696935 GCF_018294505.1 Triticum aestivum | reverse complement strand
GCGATCTACACCAACACCTCTGCCATCTTCACCAACATCTCCATCACCTTCCCCCCTCTATCTACAGCGGTCCACTCTCCCGCAACCCGCTGTACCCTCTACTTGAACATGGTGCTTTATGCTTCATATTATTATCCAATGATGTGTTGCCATCCTATGATGTCTGAGTAGATTTTCGTTGTCCTATCGGTGGTTGATGAATTGCTATGATTGATTTAATTTGCTTGTGGTTATGTTGCTGTCCTTTGGTGCCCATCATATGATTGCGCGCGTGGATCACACCCTAGGGTTAGTTGTATGTTGATAGGACTATGTATTGGAGGGCAAGAGTGACAGAAGCTTCAACCTAGCATAGAAATTGATGCATACGGGATTGAAGGGGGACCAATATATCTTAATGCTATGGTTGGGTTTTACCTTAATGAACATTAGTAGTTGCGGATGCTTGCTAATATTTCCAATCATAAGTGCATAGAATTCCAAGTCAGGGATGACATGCTAGCAGTGGCCTCTCCCACATAATACTTGCTATCGGTCTAGTAAAGTAGTCAATTGCTTAAGGGATAATTTCGCAACTCCTACCACCACTTTTCCACACTCGCTATATTTACTTTATTGTTTCTTTATCTAAAAAGCCCCTACTTTTTATTTACGTACTCTTTATTATCTTGCAAACCCATCCAACAACACCTACAAAGTACTTCTAGTTTCATACTTGTTCTAGGTAAAGCGAACATCAAGCGTGCGTAGAGTTGTATCGGTGGTCGATAGAACTTGAGGGAATATTTGTTCTACCTTTAGCTCCTCGTTGGGTTCGACACTCTTACTTATCGAAAACTATTGCGATCCCCTATACTTGTGGGTTATCACAGCCCACGTGCTAAGTTGAACGTGTGTAGCGGTTGTTTACCTACGGAGGTTGTATACCACGCGTGCACGAAACAAAGTTCGACTTGATGCATGGCGCGTTATTTTTAAATAAAGTTATATCGCTCAATGGCATGTACACGGAATATAAAACGGTTTTCATGGATAAAAAGGTAGTCCGCTCCACTATATACAATGGAGCCTGCCTACCTGGTTTGTCTCTCTTCAGAGTATCTCACACAAGGCTGCGGTGGCCTCTCTCTCTCTCACACCGTTGGTCACTGATCCGGCCGCATCCTATCCGCCGGCGGAAAGGGAGGACGTGCATCGTTTCTCTGTTTGACGGCGCCGAGGCAGCACGTCCCGATGTGCGGTACATATCGTTCTCTCTGACCAAGCTCTGGCGTGGTAGGGCCTACGCCACCTGCTCGCTGCTGTAGTATGGGCATATTCCGCCCGCCGCCGCTCACCTAGTTACATCCCGACGACCTCCAGGTATCCCCTCCATCCTTGCTCCACTGCCCGTCTTCCCACGTCGCTGCATGTGGATCTTCCATAGTTCTTTGCCCAAAACGTAGCTCGTCCGGCATACTTTCTATATTGCAATATCATCCTCACACCGTTTTAGACAAACACAACCGTGTTGTTATCTTCCCTTAGGACAAGGAACATGCTTCTTTTTTGTCGTCGCATGTGTCATCAACTGTTATTGGCCAGTAATTGTTTCCTTTCTACCTCTTTTTTGCAAACAGGGCTATCCATTTCACCTCGTTGCTATTGCGACCTTTTGGTGAACTGCACAAATCACTTTTTTCTTAAGAGTGTTTTGTGCAGTTGTACTAAAATGTCACACGGGCAATGTCTCTACATTTCAGTGCAACTGCACAAAGGGAGATTTGTTTTGCTCTATCCTCCTCGTCCAACTCCGAGCCTAATCTTCTCCAACTAGTTACTCATAAGAGAGACCGCAAAGGTGACCGGCTTCTATTTTTTGTGTTTATTGTTTCATCAGCAGTCCTCTATTATTGTAATCACACTTAATATCTTTGGAACAGGGACGCTCGGCTCTATTTTAGTGGAACTGCACAAAATGATCGGAATTTTGCATGCTCCAGACAGCTACCTTTTTCCCAACAGGCCTTGCTGATTTAGACAGAGCTGGGGGGACGTTGCTGCCAATGAAAGCATGGATTAATTTTAATTTATCACCTTCTCACAACTTTGTCTTCAGTTGTGATGTAAATATTAGCTCTGGTCTGCTAATAATTGAGATGCATTAGCAAGGAAGTTAGTTTTTTTGTTGTTTTCGAAAGAGCATCAATGGCAAGACACACGAAACAAAAGCTGAAAGCTCACACCATTGTACAATTTCATGTCGCTGGAAAATTATTTGTATAGTACAGCAATTATGTAAACAAATGCTGGAAGCTTGATAGCATCGTCAGAAGCCTCTTCGGCATCCGGGTCCATGTGCCATGCACAAAATTATACTCCTTCGTTCCTAAATATTTGTCTTTTTCCAAATTTCAAATGGGCATAATTTAGAGTGTAGATTCACTCATTTTGCTTCGTATGTGTACTCCCTCCGTTCCTAAATATTTTTCTTTTTAGAGATTTTAACAAGTCACTACATACGGAGCAAAATGAGTGAACCTACACTCTAAAATATGTCTATATACATCATTATGTAATAGTCCATTTGAATCTCTAAAAAGACAAATATTTGAGTAGTCACTCATTGAAATCTCTAGAAAGACAAATACTCCGGAGTATATTTAAGAACCGAGGGGGTAGTGCACACCGCATGGGAGACTCAGCCCGGTGGTTGCGCTGCATTAATAGTGAGTAATGAGCGGTCAAATCATAAGCCCCACCTTTCCCACTGTAAGTTGCTCGGAAGAAGCAACCATCAATACGCTCTTCTTTGAATCCACTCATACTACTCCATCCGTCACTATTTATAGAGCGCGCTTCAGAAAAAGAAAAAAATCTCTGGGACCAAGGCGACTAGCGATCGGCCTGAAAAGTAGCATTGGTAGTTATAACACGGCGTCTATTACTAGAGGAAATAATGCATACACACATGCATGCGGTGCTTCCACCCCGGTTACACACATGCATGCACTTACTCCACTCCATAGTGCATCGAGAGAAAATTGTGGACTTGATTGCGGTTACCACGCCCTAATTAATTGAGCATTAAATCAAACGCATCTAAAGTCTCTCTGGTGGTGGAAATGCATTGAGAGAAATGCATCATAATGAAGTGTGCCCTGTAAACTGTGACGGAGGGAGGAGTATTATGAAGGTGCAAAACCAAGTACGCGTATGGCCAGTCGGTCAACGCACCTCCTCTTGGCATATCACTGACATGTGGGACCGGAGTGTGAGCAAACCAATCTCAATTGATGGAAAAATGGCCAACCCGCCATTCCTTGAGAGTGACGAGGAGCGAGACCACATAGACGGGCTCGCACGGAGGCCAAGATATATTCGAGCATGGTTGATCAATATCATCATTACATGTTGGGCTGCCGTTTTCCGCCCTTCTCCGGAATAAATGTGTACTTTATCACAGATTAAAAAAATAAGAGTACAGACGCTCCACCATGCGATTCTAGTAGTAGTACTACTCGTACTACTAAACCTTGCGCTTGGCTCTTCGCCTCTTCGTGAAGTCAAACAATGATGGTACTCCGCATGTTCGGTACTACAGTGTATGCTCTGGCAATCTGACACCGGATGAACTGATGCATGTCCACCGCCTGGGCGAGGATAGGTTGCATTAGTCAAAAGGCGTAAGCAAGCTTCACCTTGTCCTGCAAGCTTCTCCTCGTTCTGCGAGTTGACGGGACACACCAAAAAGTAGTGCTAGTCCATACTCCCTCCTTTCCGGTTAATATGGCTTAATCTTTTGTGGGTAAATGAGAGAGCTTTATTCATATATAAGCATTCTTAGGATGATCAACCAAGACACTGGTCACTAGGAAGCGAGGTACCCCGCAAAAAAAGAAGTAGGAAGCGAGGTGTTTCATCAAGCCAGCTCTCGGCCACATTCAAAGTGTAGCATGCACGGTTCGCACAAAGATGCGCCACAAGGTTTGCTGACCTGTTTACATGCTGAATAACAAAAAATAGGAAATATTACTGAGCGCTCCTATTTGTAATAGGATATGAGCCAGAATTAAGCAAGAATTGTGGTGAGTGTTCCATGCAATCAACTTCCATTATCACATGCGAGAACCCTCGAAGAGAACCAAATGTGTTGAAGATTGCTTTATCACATTTTAAAAATATAATAAGAGTGCAGACTCTCCTCCATCCGGTTCCTAGTACTAGTATAGTACATACCTCTATAGACTATAGTAGTAGTACTAGTACTAGTAAACTTTGCGCTTGGTTGTTCGCCTCTTCGGGAAGTCGAACAATAATAGTACTAGTATAGTGTATGCTTCTAGCAATCTGACGTTGAATTAACAGTTGCACGTCCACCGCCTGAGCGAGAGAGAGCTTGCATTAGTCAAAAGTTTCTCCTTGTTCTGCGAGCCACCGCGTGCAAGCTTCTCCCGTCCTGCAACCTTCTCCTTGTTCGACAAGTTGACGGGACACAACAAAGTAATGCTAGTCCATATTGCCTCCTCTCCGGTTAATATGGCTTAATTTCAAACGAGATAAATACACTGTCTGTCACTGTATATTTGTAATAAATACGATCAATGGACTTCATAATACGCTCATTGCGCTCAATATATACATTTTCCGGTGTTTATACGATCACTAGCTCACCCTGGCTGAGTATGTGTGTGCATGCACGTGTAGGTTGAGCACTTGAGCGTGACCGTTTGTGTTCCTTCGTGTGCTCGGACATGCATGCATTAGGGCGTCACGCGCGTTTTTGCGTCCATGTGTATGTGTGGCTGTTGCATACACGTAGGGGGAGTACATGTAGGGGCCACTAAAGGAGCAGTCAAATCACACAGTAAGTTAGTCAGAAGAAGCAACCATCATTTCACTCTTCAATGACACGTACGCAATATAAAATGGTTGATATGGAGAGAAAAATAAAACCACTATATATACACTAGCAGGAGCCTAAGCTTCAAGCCTGCTTGCTTGGGTTGCTCTCCTCACAAGCATAGAAAATCGGTGGCCACACCGCTGGTCACATATCTGGCCTGGTCCTGCAGCTGGGGGGAGGGAACAATGTTCTGCGTAGACGCGGTCGACATCGGCGAGGGATAAAATCCACAGTCAGTGCGTCCCAATCGAGGGTCACCACAGTATGGGCCGATGTCGTGTCCCAACCGCCCTTCTAGCTACATCCCGACGTCCCAGGTAGTCCATCTTCCTTTTGGAGCTGGCTTGCTCCACTGCCGCGGCTCCCCACGTAGCTCCATCTCCATGTCGATCTTTCTCCACTTCTATTGGCTTCTACTTGTGATGAGTTTATGTCTCATGAACTAGTGCCAGTACTATTATTCTAATCACACTTCTTCAATATCTTTGCCATTAGGGATGCTCAGCTCGATTTTAGTGGAACTGCACAAAAGCATCATACGATCCGAGGGTGCCAGCCGTCTTTCCTTCGACAGGTTCTACCTGGCCAGGAAATTAAATCATGTTTGTTTAGGGTTTAAGTTGTAGTGACCCCATTAGTAGTTTTTCTTTCGTGCACGCTCTCACAACTTTTGTCTTTAGTTCTGAAGTAAATATTGGCTATGATCTGTGAATCATTGAGATGCATCAGCATGCGTGTTAGCTTTCCTTTGTATTTGATGGAATGTTGTAATGGGGCAACCTTGGAGTAGGAATGAAAGTGGAGTGGAAAGTTCCTGTTTTTCCGGAGAAAAAATGGAAACGGAGAGAAACCAACGTTTCATTTCGTTGGATCGTGCCATCGAGCAAAACCAACGTTTAAATCACGAAAATTCTAAACTCACGCACTTTTACAGGGATCTTTTACGGGGTCATTCACAACTAATCTTCTCTCCCCCTGATTTTAAATGGGAGTGGGCCCCTTACCTTATTTCTATCCATTGAAAACCTGCCAGCTAAACCACCCCATGAATCCTGTAAAAACTTGTCCGTGCGTGTAGCATTGCTCTTTAAATCACGTCTGTCTCGTTCATGTCTCACCCTCCTCCACGGCTCGACCCCACACGGTCGCTCGGCATGCCACTCACCGCAAACCGAGTATACGATAACTTTCCCGCCTGCTTGTCGATGGATCGCGCCATGGAGTACTAGTACTATTGGAAGAGCATGACGAGTTGGGGGAGGATAGCTAGCTGTAGCACGGACTCCCAAGAACTTTTTACATGCATGTTGTGGCTGACTATTGCGACCTTTGAACGCGGAGCAGTCGCATGCACTAGGAAGCGGCGCGGGCGACGCTCTCTCGGCGAGCGCACCGCTTCAATGCCGGCGCCAGTGAGAGGTCGTGTCCGCTCTGGCCGGGCATGAATGCGGCACTGACCGTTTCAGGTGGGAAGCATGCACGGGTGATGAAGAGGGTTCGGGTTGGTCAGGAGCGACGGTGCCAGCGGTCCAGACGCCCGCAAGCAAGAGATGTTGTACGTTAATATTGCCGCGTATATAATTAACAACGTAAATAATGTGCCAGTTGGACGAATATGATTGGAGATGGGGATGGAAATGGAATTTTATGTAAACACGGATATGCATGTCTATGTCTATGTGTGTGTGCGCGACGACTCTCGCGACCTGGAAGCGGGGGCATGTTTTTGATCGAGTTTCCTTTCTTGGTACGTTAAAAAATTGTCCACCAGTTTTCGTTTCTTTTTTCCAGGAACGCGCGTATTCTATTTAAAACCACTGCTATGGAGAGATTTTTTTACTCCATTATAGCCTCTTGTTTGATAGAGTTTCTCGCGTCTTGCTCTCTCACCCTCTCCATATCAAAACAAGATGACAGTGTCCACACTATCTCTCTCCTCACCGGTGGTCACAGATCCAGCTGAATCATGTACGTTGCGGGAGGTGAGGAGGTGCAGCGTTGACGTTGTCACCGTCGGCGATGGAGGAAGCCAATGCGTACCGTCCTCTCAGAGCCGGCGCTGGCACGGGCAAAGGTCTTCCGCGCCCTTGTTCGCTGCCATCGTGTGGGCAGATCCCGCCCGCCCGCCTAAGCGACATCTCGCCCACCTGAGGTATAACTTCTGGTACTGGTCCAGCTCCCCAGGTCACTGCATGCGGGTTTTCTTCTATGCGACTACTCCCCAGCTCCCCATGTATAGTAGCTAGGGTTCGTCGGCTGGTCCAACATCACCTACTATTATAGAGGAAATGCCACTCGAAAAGTTGCCCTGATGTATGCCTCGGTGGAGGAATACATGTTGTTTCGACAAAAAGTACATGGTGGTTGTGCGGTCATTGTCCATATGCTCCTATTGCTGCTGCTAATCTAATACTATCACTGGTTAAATGAAGAAATGTTTTTTCTCGGGTATTCTGGTTTAGTTCCCATCAAGATAATCATGATGCTTCTGTTTGTTGGTGTACTTTTCATAATTCTTATTGACAATTGAGATGTCATTGTTAATCTTGTAAAACAAAGTAACAACACTATATCCCTTTTTTATATTTTTGGAAACAGCGATGCATATCTCCATACCCGGGCATGTCTTCCTCAATTTTAGTGGAACTGCACAAAATTGGATGGCCATTGTTGTTCCGCCTCACTGTCCTTTGCCACGTGGTTCTTCCTTCCTCGAGCTTGATTACTAAGAAGAAACAGACCATAGTGAGGATTTGTCAAACTTCATAGGTGCCTCATCCAAACTTGATGCCAAATGGATGATGCATCACCACGATGACCTATCGATGCTCATGGTTTCGCCTCATGGTTGCGTCGGCTGGTGAAGCTGATCAGTTTTAAATGAAAAACAAGATGTCTTCCTTCAGTGCTCTTTGCTTGTTACCCACAAAGATATTATCCTTCGTCGGTTCACCTTGGTTGCGTTGGAGACGCGGTCGTCTTTCACGTTGGTGCAATTTTGTCACACAATTGGCTATGAACCAAATGTTTCCTCGAAGAAGGATCGACGTTGGTACTAAGAGCATAAGTTTTGTTTTGATTTCTAAGCCTTCTCACAACTTTTTCTCCAGCTCCCCTGTAATTTTATTTGTCCAGCTGTTAACTTTGATTAAAAAATGGTGTGGACTAAAAACCCGGATGGACGTTGTAGCCCTCCAGTTTTATTTACTCCGCATATTATATTTGACTGAAGTAAGTTTAGGCCGAACACAACAAACCATAATTATTAGATAGGGCAAACTGTACATACTCTCAAACCTTTTCGATAATTGAAATTAAAATTCTTTCTTTGTACACACTCTCACACGTTTCCGATAATTTGGCGCATGTGTGGTTGTTCACTTAAGGGAGGGTAGTGTACCGCACGTGAAGGACAGGAAGTGCGACCAGGACGCGTGGATTGTTAGTTCATCAGAAGTACTCCCTCCATTTCTAAATATTTGTCTTTCAAGTGGTTTGAAATGGACTACCACATACGGATGTATATAGACATTTTTTTACAGTGTAGATTCACTCATTTTGCTCCGTATGTAGTCATTTGTTGAAATCTCTAGAAAGACAAATATTTAGGAACAGAGGGAGTAGTAGTTTTCTTCACTGGTACGTTAAATAAAGAGTTTTGTTTCATACTTACACAATTTAAAATGATTGTTATGGAGAGAATAAGAAAACCACTCCACTATATATTAGTCGTATACACGAGTACTATATGGACGCAGCTTCATTGACTTTAGTGCACCTGCCTTTGGGTTTATGACAGGTGGGCCCAAAATGTGGCTGGCCCACCTGTCATACAGCCAAAAGCAGGTGCAGTTAAGGCACCGGAGCTCAGTCCATACTACAGTATATATATAAGTTGGAGCCTCAGCGCTTGTTTGCTAGGGTTTGCACTCTCCACACTCTCGTCGCACTACATATATATATACACGCTGGAGGCTCAGCGTTCCTTTGCTAGGGTTTGCTATATTCATAGTCTCTCACCCTCTTCACCAAATCTAAACAAGACTGCGTTGTGGCCTCTGTCTCTCTCACCCCCCTCACAGCTGGCGAAGGAGCGTCTGAATCCCGTCGCACCGGGAAGGGGAGGAGGTGCAGCGTTCACTCTATCACCTTCGGCGAGGGAGGCAATCCACTGCCGGCTGCGCTTTTCTCTTTCACCTAGCGCCTGTGTGGGAGGGCCACTGACCCCTTCTTGCTCGCTGTTGTATGTAGTGTGGGCAGATCCGACCTCCCGCCGCAAGCCTTGCCACATCCTGACGACCCTAAGGTATAAGTTTCTTCGAAACCATCATTGGTCTAGCTGCATGCAGATCTTTTTCGATTCTGTAGTCGAATCTAGGTATTGGTTCAAAGAGGAAAGAAGGATGTGGTGGGGTGGAGCATGAATATAGGACGTGGTTCAGTGAGGAAAGGAGGGAGGGAAAGTAGTATAGACTAGCTATCCAGCCACTTTGTTGGTCGAAAAGGGAAAAGGGGGGTAACCCAGTACACACATCTGTAAGGAACCAAACTCTTTGTTGAAAAGGGAAAGAAACTGGGGGGTCGGGTAGTTTGTGCAGGACTAGATTTGCTGCCCTCACATAGGAAAAAGTTTCAAAGAGAACAAATATGGGACCAACACAGATATGTTGCTTGGCTACATACTCTGCATCACCCATTTATACGTGTGGACGCACATGGTGCTGGCATGTCCCATGTCCCATCCACATGATCGTGCAGTGTGTTTTGTGATGTTGTGCTACTTGTATTGGTACTGTTTTAAATAAATGTTGAATTGAAGCTATTGTATTGCTCTCTTTTCCCATTAAGTAGTGAACAAAAATGGTACCAACCCAGACATGATGCTTGTTGCTTTGTTATAACAAACTCTGCATCACCCCCTTTATAAGTAGATGGAAGCACACTGTGTTAGGGATCGGCAAGAGTACCATTTTTGTTAGGGATCGGCCGGAGTACATGTTTAAGAAATGTATTGTTCACATAATGTCTCTGTTATTATATATCAATTATAGTGTTTTACAAATGGTACTGTCCTGCTTTGTAGTTCTTTCTACATGTTTAACCAAGGTATTGTTAAGATAATGCCTCTGTTAAAATGAATCAGTCACATTGTTTTAGGAATGATACTTTTCTGCTTTGTCGTTCTTTATACATGTTGAAACGAGGCATTGTTAAGATAATGCCTCGGTTAATATGAATGAATCCCACTGATTGAGAATTGCTACTCTCCTGCTTTGTTTCCCATTAAGATAAGGTAGATCAGTAGATGTTTTTCTTCTGGGAGTACAAGTCATCAACCATTATTTCTCAGTAATTGTTTCCCTTGTACCTATTGTTGCTTACAGGGATATCAAAATTAAAGCTTGGTTTTATTCCGACTTTGATTTTAGTTGAACTGCACAAAAGGAGCCAATGTGTCTAAGGCAAACTGCTGTATTAGTGGGTCCAGTTGGTCTTACCACTTTGTAGAAAGAAGCAGTCACTATTTGCGCTACATTACACAAAGAATGATCAAGAAGCTTTACAGAGTATTAGTA
Organism: Triticum aestivum; assembly: GCF_018294505.1. Lineage (NCBI taxonomy): Eukaryota > Viridiplantae > Streptophyta > Magnoliopsida > Poales > Poaceae > Triticum > Triticum aestivum. The sequence goes on along the minus strand of NC_057803.1, from coordinate 210,686,474 downwards.
GACGTTGGTGACATGACTAGTCTGCAGAGAGCATAGGAAACTCTACAACACGTGGGGTGCACTGAGCAAAAAGTTCCCAAACAAGTACAGGAAGCTAGGACAGGACTCCAAATCTGTCAATGTCATTCTAAGCAACAATGATGGGGCATCTGGGTATGGTAATCTGTTTATCGTACTTTCAGTTTGTTAGTCCACCGATTGGTGGGTTGACACTGGGGCCAATATTCATGTGGGTGCTGTTGTGTCTTTGTTTTCTTGCAGCATATAAATACGATATCCACAGTGATGCTCAGCTTGATTTTAGTGAAACTGCACAAAATGTCTGGATGGTTTGTGTCCTCCATAATACTTCATCATGCACAATACATCGAATGGTTCTCTAATCATTCGTCGTCACTTGGTGTTGCCAGCGTCGGCCATTAAGAAGGGTAAGAAGAAAGACAAAAAGAGATATGGCTGATTTACTTGTGGTTCGGAGGAACACTAGGAAAACAAGTGCCCAAGAAAGTACCAAGAAGCCAGGACAGGACTCCAAGTCTGTCAATGTCACTCTAAGCAACAATGATGGGGCATCTGGGTATGGTAATCTGTTTACCGTACTTTCAGTTTGTTGGTCCACCGATTGGTGGGTTGACACTGGGGCCAATATTCATGTGTGTGCTGATGTGTCTTTGTTTTCTGGAAGCATATAAATATGAAATCCACAGGGATGCTCAGCTTGATTTTAGTGGAACTGCACAAAATGTTCAGATGGTTCGTGTCCTCCATAATACTTCATCATGCACAATACATCGAATGGTTCTATAATCATTCGTCGTCACCTTGAGCCACCGGACTATCAGATGACAAACTAATGGCAAACCCTGCCCGTTCCACAATCATAGGCATTACATATTTTCAATGGGAAAAACTTGTCAAAGTTGACATTAGTTTAATATATTGGAATTGGAAAACCTTGTCAATTTTTGCTCATTGATGTTAGCCAGAAGACATGCATTTGATATTTTTGAGTGGGATGCCCTTTGCTGTGAGCAACGTCGATCGTTTTTTCCTATTCCTGTCTTCAATTCAGAAGTAAATATTTAATCTGCTGAGATGCATAGTCACATGAATGTTGACTTATGTAAGATATTTTAAGAGTTTGTTCTGAATATTGTCTATGTAATGCCAGGCATTGTATTTGATTGCAAAGTTGAGCTTGGAATGTTGTGGCATGCGGCATCACGAGTTGTTCACTGTGCCTCCTAAGAATAATGCTTTGTATTGTTTTGCATGTCGATCTAATGCCAGTGATTTGCTTGTTAAGAAGATCATCCTCTTCTGTTGTTTCCGTGCTTAAGAAGTTCATCGTCTTATGTTTCATTCATAGCCTATACGACAAGTCGGGTAGGTTAGACATGAAACCATATGATCTTCCGACCAACTCATCATCTTAGGTCATGATTCAATCGTCGTTTTCCAAACAAAACCACTTGTAAAACCGACACTTGTAAATAAAAGCAGATGGTCTCGGGCGAAGCGCTTGGTTGGTCGATTTCGACTAGTAAAATATACATTGGTCTCTCAAATTACACGCGTAACCCACCGATTTTACTTACAGACCTCGGGCCCTCGGTTTCATTACGCTTGTATTTTACGCGTTGTTTCCAATGACGAGTAAATTACACTTGTATCTTAATACAAGTGTGAAATAAACTAGAGCTCCCAAGTGCGGCCTTACCGTTTCATGTCGTCTCAGTCTCTTGAAGGTGCTCATAGGTGTCTGATGATCCTGGCTTCCTGAATGAGCAGCGGGCGTTGTATCAGACCATTCGTAGGGCCCGCGAGGCCCTCTCTGTCGTCCTTCAAGTTTTTGCGCTAGCCGTGGCGCCGAGCATTGTTAACATGGTCAATGAACATGAGGATTCAGGAGATGACTTTATTTTGACTGGATGATAGTAGGGACCCACTAGGGCCATAGTCGTACATACGCAAGTGCCTCCTTATTATGTACAACTAAATTTTTTTGATTCCTCCTGGTTTCCTGACATCACAGTCCCACACCATTGTCAACCTATGTAGTCAATATAAGCGAGAGAATTGCACAAGGTGCGGCCGACAGTTGGGACCAAGCAGCTCAAGCAGTATTTGTGTTTTTGAGGCGTGAGCACTATAGAGTTTTTCTTGGCGATGTTTTCGTTGTTGTTCAGAGGAGAGCAGGGTAGTAACTGGGTGGGCTGTGGCCCGTCTAGCCCAGGACAGATATCCAACCCAGATATTAATTTTTTTCAAGATGAAAATTGCTAGCCCAGCTATACGTTTTTTTTGAGGAATACCCAGGCAAGGTCAACTTGTTATTCTCCGCCCCGCTGGGCTGCAAACCTTTCCTAGGAGGGATGCATTAGGCTTAACAGGAAAATGGGCTTTAAAAAATAATAAATGGGATGTAATTATAGAAACTGGGCAGTAACTATAAAAAATACACCAAACACGAAATTAGTTTATAAAATATTATTTATGGATATTGAAAATCTTAATTTTTAATTGTTGCGCGCGCAATGTTTCATTGGATTTTTACGTAATTCAAATTTATATTTAATCTGACTAGAAATTTCAGGATAAAAATATTTTGGATCCCATCAAAATGTGGGAAATTTTATTGAATTCTGTCTTGAACGGTTGTTTTTTTAATAAATCTTGAACGGTTGGTTGAAATTATTAATCCTTGACCTAGCTAGAAAATGGGCTATACTTTTAACAAACTGTAAATGGGCTGTAGTAAATTACATTAGAATTCAAAATGGGTTGTACATTCTTACAAATCGCAAATGGGCTATAAGTTCTCTGCCACATACTTGTGGGCCTACTAAGTTGACGCGTCCCCTAAACAAAGAAGTTGACGCGTATGCAAGGCTTTGTCAACTTATTATAGTCAACACACGATTCTAGAAGTAGTGGCCGTTGGATGTCTATCCGACGGATGTCGTGCTTCTTCTTCAATCTCGGATATTCTAGTTTCGGTCGCCCAAAAAATGATTCCTCCCCCTGACATCTGGGGCGCACCGTTTCGGAGGCTGACCTATGGGCCTACTAAGTTCACGTGTACCAAGGGCTTTGTCAACTTAGTCAATATAAACGATTCTAGCTGCAGTGATCGTAATGATGTCCATCCAACGGCCGTAGTGCTTCTTCAACCTCTGGTCTTCTTGCTCCAGCTGCCCAAAGCAGCATCGGTCGTGCCGCCTGCTCCTGCCTCCCGTGGCCGGCTGTGCTGCCGCGGAGGCCTCACCGCCCCCTACTACTCCCACCACTGGCCAGGCCATCCCTCCACTCACCCACACCCCTGTTATTCTGCGGCAACGGCAGCCTCACACCGCAGCCGAACCCTCGTACTCCTCTCCACGCGGGCTTCCACTGTCGCGTCTTCCCCAGCTCCACGTCGTCCCCTTCCTAGGCCTTGCCATCGTCCATCGCCCTGGTGCTCTCGGCGTGGCGTGGTCAACGTGGTCAAGGAACGACTTCCATCGGAAGAGTACTGTACGTGGAGAGGCTGACAGCTGGGTCCACGACGGCCGCAAGGAAGTGCCTCCTTATTACGTGCAAAATAATTATTCCTCCACCTGACAAGAGGGACCCACTAGACGGGCCACCATATTTCGCAAAAAAATGTTTCCCCCTGACTGTTGGGACCCACCAGCTACATCTTCGCACGCAAGGAAGTGCCTCCTTATTACGCACGAAAAAAATGAATACTCCCCCTGCTAGCTGGGACCCAGTATAGTGGTCGGCTGACTTGTGGGCCTACTAAGTTGACGGGGACGGAGGGCTTTGTCAACTTAGTCAATATGCATGATTCTAGCTCGAGTGACCGTACGATGTCCATCCAACGGCTGTAGTGCTTCTTCAACCTCTAGTCTTCTTGCTCCAGACGCCCAAACCAGCGCCGGTCGTGCCTCGTGCTCCTGCCTCCCGTGGCCAACTGCGATGCGGCGGAGGCCTCACCGCCCCCTACTACTCTCACCGCTGGCCAGGACATCCCTCTAGTCACCCACACCCCCTATTATTCTGCGGCGACGGCAGCCTCACACCGCAGCGAACTAGTGAACCCTCATACCCCTCTACGCGTGGGCATCCACTGCTGTGTCTTCCCCGGCTCCGCGTCGTCCCTTCCTAGGTCTCACCGTCGTCCACCGCCCTGGTGCTCTCGGTGCGGCATGGTCAACATGTTCAAGGAACGGCTTCCATCGAACGTGGACTGTATGGGGAGAGGCTGACAGTTGGGTCCATGGCCGCAGCAAGGAAGTGCCTCCTTATTATGCGCAAAATAATTATTCCTCCACCTGACAGCGGGGACCCATCGGACGGGCCACCGTATTTCACGAAAAAAAACATTTCCCCCTGACTGTTGGGACCCACCAGATACATCTTCCCACGCAAGGAAGTGTGTCCGGGCCAAAAAAACAATTCGCCCCCCTGACTGTTGGGACCCACCAGTTACATCTTTGCACGCAAGGAAGTGCCTGACAGTCGGGACCCACCTGGTCGAAGCGTATGTAGCGTTGTCATTCTGGTCATGAACGTGTACGTACATACTGGTCGATGTAGAGGCGCACACGTGTCGTAGTAGAGGCGCGCACGTAGCGTGTACACGTACGTACAGCGGCCAGTGTGCAAGAAATAAAATACGGCCACGTACGTACATATGGGCGGGGTCTCGAACGCCTACTCGTGCATACGTACGGCCAGGGCTCGTGTACATGGCTAGGTCGGAACGGAGAAAATGCATCGTCGTCGTGTTCATCAGGAGCCAACCGGCTGGGTCGGAATGGAATGTGTCGTCGTGTTCATCGGGAGGGCTTGGACGGAACAGCCGATGAAAACTAGGCCTGGCGTACCGCAGAACGGAGAAAACGGCCTTGTGTTCGATCGGCCACGTTCAAAATGGGATCCTGTTCATCGGGAGGGGTCTGGCGTACTGCAAAATGGAGGAACCGGACCTCGTATGGTCAAAACGGGGTCCTGTTGATCGGGAGGGGTGTGGCGTACCGCAAAATGAAGGAAACGGACTTGTGTTGGAGCGCTACGGTCGAAACAGGGGTCCTGTTCATTGGGAGGGGTGTGGCGTACCGCAAAACGGGACTCCACGAGATACTATTCATCTCCACCGTCGACCCCCTCCAGCCTCCACGGGCTACTGTTCATCCACCGTCGACCTCCTCCAGCCTCCACCTTCGTTTGTTCATCCACGGGCTCCTGTTCATCCAGCCTCCACCGCGCGCTACTCCACCGGCTACTATTCTACCAGCCCTCTCCACGGGCTCCTGTTCAACCACCCCTCCACGGTCTACTGTTCATCCAGTCCTCCACCGTCTACTGTTCATCCAGCCCTCCACGGGGTGGTCCTGTTCATCCAGCCCTCCACGGGGTCCTGTCATCCAGCCCCAACCGGCTCGATCGATCGGGGTCCTGTTCATCCAGAGGCAACATCACGGGGTCCTGTTTATCCACCCCCATTGGGAACTGTTCATCCAACCCCCCCCCCCAGCAACGCTCACTGTTCATCCAAAGGCAGCATCAATCGGCTTCAGTTAGCAGCAGTAGCGAAGGAACTGCTCGATCGAGTTCAGTTAACAGCCATCGATTGATCGCTCGGATTCAGTGACGCGTAGCCTGCAGTGCAATAGCTCGGGTTCAGTTAGAGCCCAACGCCTCGCACCCATGCGTGTGCGTGTACGAGAGATATGTGCATCGCTCGGCCTCGACCACCCACTATAACTGGGAACACCCCGATATTTTCCTCGCCCTCGCTTCTACCATAGTTTTTTCCGTCATGGACGGCCCAAAGAATGCCATGCAGCTACGTCTCCGGCCCACCCAGGACGAAAAGCCCATTTTTTGTCATGATTTTTTGTCATAGAAGTAGGATCCCACCACATCTATGATGATACCTGGTTTTGTCAGAATTATCGTCATCGAAGTGTCATAAGTATGACAGGAAAAAAATTCGTTTGGCCCAAAATGTCACAGATGTGTCTTTTTTTTGTAGTGCAACGAGTTTGCCGGAGGTTGAGGTTGGGTTGAGTGAAGATATATTTGAGGCTCTTGTGATTGGTGAAATGTCCACTTGCCTTCCCAACAAGAGATGTCTCCATGTTATGAATGCACGGACAACTGCCGCCAACTCAAGATCGTGAGTGGGGTACCTCCTTTCATTTGGCTTCAACTGACGAGAAGCATAGTCCACAACTTTCTTCTCTTGCATTAACACGGCACTGAGACCTTGCAACAAGGCATCACATAAAACTTTGAAGGGTTTGGACTCATCCGGAGGAGTTAGGACAGGAGCTGGACGAGTTTCTCTTTGAGAGTGTTGAAAGCAACGTCACACTCAGGAGCCCAGGAATACTTGACATGCTTCTGGAGGAGGTTGGATAGAGGCTTAGCAATCTTTGAGAAGTTTTCAACAAATCTTCAGCAATAGCTTGCAAGCCCAAGGAAACTGCGGAGCTGCTTGACATTTTGAGGAGGCTCCCAGTTCACAATTTCATAAACCTTCTCCAGATTAACAGCAATGCCCTTGGCAGAGATGATGTGGCCAAGGTAAAGAACTTCATCAAGCAAAAACTCACATTTGGAGAACTTTGCATAGAATTGATACTCTCTGAGCTTGTCAAGCACCAATTGCAAATGCTTGGCATGATCCTTCTTATTCTTGGAGAAAACCAGGATATCGTCGAGACACACCATGACGAATTCATTGGTGTAGGGGTTGAAGATGAAGTTCATCATGCGAGAGGAAGTTGGAGGGGCATTGACAAGCCCAAAAGACATGAAAGTATATTCATAAGAACCAAAGCTTGTTCTGAATGCTGTCTCGGGGATATATTCTTCACGAATGTGAATCTGATGATAACCCATACGGAGGTCAAGGTTGAAAAACACCTTTGCACCTTTGAGTTGCTCGAATAGCTCATTGATGTTGGGAAGTGGTTACTTATTCTTGATTGTCTTCTTGTTCAATGGGCGGTAATTGACGCAAAGTCGGTCCGTGCCATCCTTCTTCTGGACAAAAAGAACACCACAACCCCACGGAGATGAACTTGGTCTGATCAGTCCCAGACGCTCTTGTTCATCGAGATGTTTCTTCAATTCTTTCAGCTCTTTTGGCCCAAGTGAAGGAAATATGCCCTAGAGGCAATAATAAAGTTATTATTTATTTCCTTATAATCATCATAAATGTTTATTATTCATGCTAGAATTGTATTTACCGGAAACATAATACATGTGTGAATACATAGACAAACAGAGTGTCACTAGTATGCCTCTACTTGACTAGCTCGTTAATAAAAGATGGTTATGTTTCCTAACCATGAACAATGAGTTGTTATTTGATTAACGAGGTCACATCATTAGTAGAATGATCTGATTGACATGACCCATTCCATTAGCTTAGCACCCGATCGTTTAGTATGTTGCTATTGCTTTCTTCATGACTTATACATGTTCCTATGACTATGAGATTATGCAACTCCCGTTTACCGGAGGAACACTTTGGGTACTACCAAACGTCACAACGTAACTGGGTGATTATAAAGGAGTACTACAGGTGTCTCCAATGGTCGATGTTGGGTTGGCGTATTTCGAGATTAGGATTTGTCACTCCGATTGTCGGAGAGGTATCTCTGGGCCCTCTCGGTACTACACATCACATAAGCCTTGCAAGCATTACAACTAATATGTTAGTTGTGAGATGATGTATTACGGAACGAGTAAAGAGACTTGCCGGTAACGAGATTGAACTAGGTATTGGATACCGACGATCGAATCTCGGGCAAGTAACATACCGATGACAAAGGGAACAACGTATGTTGTTATGCGGTCTGACCGATAAAGATCTTCGTAGAATATGTAGGAGCCAATATGGGCATCCAGGTCCCGCTATTGGTTATTGACCAGAGACATGTCTCGGTCATGTCTACATTGTTCTCGAACCCGTAGGGTCCGCACGCTTAAGGTTACGATGACAGTTACATTATGAGTTTATGCATTTTGATGTACCGAAGGTTGTTCGGAGTCCCAGATGTGATCACGGACATGACGAGGAGTCTCGAAATGGTCGAGACGTAAAGATTGATATATTGGAAGCCTATGTTTGTGAAGGAAATATGCCCTAGAGGCAATAATAAAGTTATTATTTATTTCCTCATAATCATGATAAATGTTTATTATTCATGCTAGAATTGTATTTACCGGAAACATAATACATGTGTGAATACATAGACAAACAAAAGTGTCACTAGTATGCCTCTACTTGACTAGCTCGTTAATCAAAGATGGTTATGTTTCCTAACCATGAACAATGAGTTGTTATTTGATTAACGAGGTCACATCATTAGTAGAATGATCTGATTGACATGACCCATTCCATTAGCTTAGCACCCGATCGTTTAGTATGTTGCTATTGCTTTCTTCATGACTTATACATGTTCCTATGACTATGAGATTATGCAACTCCCGTTTACCGGAGGAACACTTTGGGTACTACCAAACGTCACAACGTAACTGGGTGATTATAAAGGAGTACTACAGGCGTCTCCAATGGTCGATGTTGGGTTGGCGTATTTCGAGATTAGGATTTGTCACTCCGATTGTCGGAGAGGTATCTCTGGGCCCTCTCGGTAATACACATCACATAAGCCTTGCAAGCATTACAACTAATATGTTAGTTGTGAGATGATGTATTACGGAACGAGTAAAGAGACTTGCCGGTAACGAGATTGAACTAGGTATTGGATACCGACGATCGAATCTCGGGCAAGTAACATACAGATGACAAAGGGAACAACGTATGTTGTTATGCGGTCTGACCGATAAAGATCTTCGTAGAATATGTAGGAGCCAATATGGGCATCCAGGTCCCGCTATTGGTTATTGACCAGAGACGTGTCTCGGTCATGTCTACATTGTTCTCGAACCCGTAGGGTCCGCACGCTTAAGGTTACGATGACAGTTATATTATGAGTTTATGCATTTTGATGTACCGAAGGTTGTTCGGAGTACTGGATGTGATCACGGACATAACGAGGAGTCTCGAAATGGTCGAGACATAAAGATTGATATATTGGAAGTCTATGTTTGGACATCGGAAGTGTTCCGGGTGAAATCGGGATTTTACCGGGTTACCGGGAGGTTACCGGAACCCCCCGGGAGCCATATGGGCCATCATGGGCCTTAGTGGAAAGGAGAAAGGGGCAGCCCAAGGGGGCTGCACGCCTCCCCCCTTCCCCTAGTGCTATTAGGACTAGGAGAGGTGGCCGGCCACCCCTCTCCCTCTTTCCCCCTTGGGAATCCTAGTTGGAATAGGATTGGGGGGGGGGGAGTCCTACTCCCGGTAGGAGTAGGACTCCTCCTACGCGTCTCCCTCTTGGCCGGCGCACCCTCCCCCCTTGGCTCCTTTATATACGGAGGCAGGGGCACCTCTAAACACACAAGTTGACACAAGTTGATCCACGTGATCGATTCCTTAGCCGTGTGCGGTGCCCCCTGCCACCATATTCCTCGATAATACTGTAGCGGAGTTTAGGCGAAGCCCTGCTGCTGTAGTTCATCAAGATCGTCACCACACCGTCGTGCTGACGAAACTCTTCCCCGACACTTTGCTGGATCGGAGTCCGGGGATCGTCATCGAGCTGAACGTGTGCTCGAACTCGGAGGTGCCGTAGTTTCGGTGCTTGATCGGTTGGATCGTGAAGACGTACGACTACTTCCTCTACGTCGTGTCATCGCTTCCGCAGTCGGTCTCCGTTGGGTACGTAGACAACACTCTCCTCTCGTTGCTATGCATCACATGATCCTGTGTGCGCGTAGGAATTTTTTTGAAATTACTACGAAACCCAACAGTGGCATCCGAGCCTGGTTATTGATGTTGATGTTATATGCACGAGTAGAACACAAGTGAGTTGTGGACGATACAAGTCATACTGCCTACCAGCATGTCATATTTTGGTTCGGCGGTATTGTTGGACGAGACGACCCAGACCAACCTTACGTGTACGCTTACGCGAGACCGGTTCCCTCGACGTGCTTTGCACAGAGATGGCTTGCGGGCGACTGTCTCTCCAACTTTAGTTGAACCAAGTATGGCTACGCCCGGTCCTTGCGAAGGTTAAAACGGAGTCTATTTGACAAACTATCGCTGTGGTTTTGATGCGTAGGTGAGATTGGTTCTTACTTAAGCCCGTAGCAGCCACGTAAAACATGCAACAACAAAGTAGAGGACGTCTAACTTGTTTTTGCAGGGCATGTTGTGATGTGATATGGTCAAGGCATGATGCTGAATTTTATTGTATGAGATGATCATGTTTTGTAACCAAGTTATCGGCAACTGGCAGGAGCCATATGGTTGTCGCTTTATTGTATGCAATGCAATCGCGATGTAATGCTTAACTTTATTACTAAACGGTAGTGATAGTCGTGAAAGCATAAGATTGGTGAGACGACAACGATGCTACGATGGAGATCAAGGTGTCGCGCCGGTGACGATGGTGATCATGACGGTGCTTCGGAGATGGAGATCACAAGCACGAGATGATGATGGCCATATCATATCACTTATATTGATTGCATGTGATGTTTATCTTTTTATGCATCTTATCTTGCTTTGATTGACGGTAGCATTATAAGATGATCTCTCATTAAATTATCAAGAAGTGTTCTCCCTGAGTATGCACCGTTGCCAAAGTTCGTCGTGCCCAGACACCACGTGATGATCGGGTGTGATAAGCTCTACGTCCATCTACAACGGGTGCAAGCCAGTTTTTGCACACGCAGAATACTCAGGTTAAACTTGACGAGCCTAGCATATGCAGATATGGCCTCGGAACACGGAGACCGAAAGGTCGAGCGTGAATCATATAGTAGATATGATCAACATAACGATGTTCACCATTGAAAACTACTCCATCTCACGTGATGATCGGTTATGGTTTAGTTGATTTGGATCATGTAATCACTTAGAGGATTAGAGGGATGTCTATCTAAGTGGGAGTTCTTAAATAATATGATTAATTGAACTTAAATTTATCATGAACTTAGTACCTGATAGTATCTTGCTTGTTTATGTTGATTGTAGATAGATGGCTCGTGCTGTTGTTCCGTTGAATTTTAATGCGTTCCTTGAGAAAGCAAAGTTGAAAGATGATGGTAGCAATTACACGGACTGGGTCCGTAACTTGAGGATTATCCTCATTGCTGCACAGAAGAATTACGTCCTGGAAGCACCGCTGGGTGCCAGGCCTGCTGCTGGAGCAACGCCAGATGTTATGAACATCTGGCAGAGCAAAGCTGATGACTACTCGATAGTTCAGTGTGCCATGCTTTACGGCTTAGAATCGGGACTTCAACGACGTTTTGAACGTCATGGAGCATATGAGATGTTCCAGGAGTTGAAGTTAATATTTCAAGCAAATGCCCGGATTGAGAGATATGAAGTCTCCAATAAGTTCTATAGCTGCAATATGGAGGAGAACAGTTCTGTCAATGAGCATATACTCAAAATGTCTGGGTATAATAATCACTTGATTCAATTGGGAGTTAATCTTCCAGATGATTGCGTCATCGACAGAATTCTCCAATCACTGCCACCAAGCTACAAGAGCTTCGTAATGAACTATAATATGCAAGGGATGAACAAGACTATTCCCGAGCTCTTCGCAATGCTGAAAGCTGCGGAGGTAGAAATCAAGAAGGAGCATCAAGTGTTGATGGTTAACAAGACCACTAGTTTCAAGAAAAAGGGCAAAGGGAAGAAAAAGGGGAACTTCAAAAAGAACGGCAAGCAAGTTGCTGCTCAAGAGAAGAAACCCAAGTCTGGACCTAAGCCTGAAACTGAGTGCTTCTACTGCAAGCAGACTGGTCACTGGAAGCGGAACTGCCCCAAGTATTTGGCGGATAAGAAGGATGGCAAGGTGAACAAAGGTATATGTGATATACATGTTATTGATGTGTACCTTACTAGATCTCGCAGTAGCACCTGGGTATTTGATACTGGTTCTGTTGCTAATATTTGCAACTCGAAACAGGGACTACAGAATAAGCGGGCACTGGCAAAGGACGAGGTGACGATGCGCGTAGGAAACGGTTCCAAAGTCGATGTGATCGCAGTCGGCACGCTACCTCTACATCTACCTTCGGGATTAATATTAGACCTAAGTAATTGTTATTTGGTGCCAGCGTTGAGCATGAACATTATATCTGGATCTTGTTTAATGCGAGACGGTTATTCATTTAAATCAGAGAATAATGGTTGTTCTATTTATATGAGTAATATCTTTTATGGTCATGCACCCTTGAAGAGTGGTCTATTTTTTGAATCTCGATAGTAGTAATACACATATTCATAATGTTGAAGCCAAAAGATGCAGAGTTGATAATGAAAGTGCAACTTATTTGTGGCACTGTCGTTTAGGTCATATCGGTATAAAGCGCATGAAGAAACTCCATACCGATGGACTTTTGGAACCACTTGATTATGAATCACTTGGTACTTGCGAACCGTGCCTCATGGGCAAGATGACTAAAACACCGTTCTCCGGTACTATGGAGAGAGCAACAGATTTGTTGGAAATCATACATACCGATGTATGTGGCCCGATGAATATTGAGGCTCGTGGCGGATATCATTATTTTCTCACCTTCACAGATGATTTAAGCAGATATGGGTATATTTACTTAATGAAACATAAGTCTGAAACATTTGAAAAGTTCAAAGAATTTCAGAGTGAAGTTGAAAATCATCGTAACAAGAAAATAAAGTTTCTACGATCTGATCGTGGAGGAGAATATTTGAGTTACGAGTTTGGTGTACATTTGAAAAACTGTGGAATAGTTTCGCAACTCACGCCACCCGGAACACCACAGCGTAATGGTGTGTCCGAACGTCGTAATCGTACTTTACTAGATATGGTGCGATCTATGATGTCTCTTACTGATTTACCGCTATCATTTTGGGGATATGCTTTAGAGACGGCCGCATTCACGTTAAATAGGGCACCATCAAAATCCGTTGAGACGACGCCTTATGAACTGTGGTTTGGCAAGAAACCAAAGTTGTCGTTTCTTAAAGTTTGGGGCTGCGATGCTTATGTGAAAAAGCTTCAACCTGATAAGCTCGAACCCAAATCGGAGAAATGTGTCTTCATAGGATACCCAAAGGAAACTGTTGGGTACACCTTCTATCACAGATCCGAAGGCAAAACATTCGTTGCTAAGAATGGATCATTTCTAGAGAAGGAGTTTCTCTCGAAAGATGTGAGTGGGAGGAAAGTAGAACTTGACGAGGTAACTGTACCTGCTCCCTTACTGGAAAGTAGTTCATCATAGAAAACTGTTTCAGTGACACCTACACCAGTTAGTGAGGAAGCCAATGATAAAGATCATGAAACTTCAGATCAAGATACTACTGAACCGCGTAGATCAACCAGAGTAAGATCCGCACCAGAGTGGTACGGTAATCCTGTTCTGGAGGTCATGCTACTAGATCATGATGAACCTACGAACTATGAAGAAGCGATGGTGAGCCCAGATTCCGTAAAGTGGCTTGAAGCCATGAAATCTGAGATGGGATCCATGTATGAGAACAAAGTATGGACTTTGGTTGACTTGCCCGATGATCGGCAAGCAATTGAGAATAAATGGATTTTTAAGAAGAAGACTGACGCTGATGGTAATGTTACTGTCTACAAAGCTCGACTTGTCGCAAAAGGTTTTCGGCAAGTTCAAGGAATTGACTAAGATGAGACCTTCTCACCCGTAGCGATGCTTAAGTCCGTCCGAATCATGTTAGCAATTGCCGCATTTTATGATTATGAAATTTGGCAAATGGATGTCAAAACTGCATTCCTGAATGGATTTCTGGAAGAAGAGTTGTATATGATGCAACCAGAAGGTTTTGTCGATCCAAAGGGAGCTAACAAAGTGTGCAAGCTCCAGCGATCCATTTATGGACTGGTGCAAGCCTCTCGGAGTTGGAATAAACGTTTTGATAGTGTGATCAAAGCATTTGGTTTTATACAGACTTTCGGAGAAGCCTGTATTTACAAGAAAGTGAGTGGGAGCTCTGTAGCATTTCTGATATTATATGTGGATGACATATTACTGATTGGAAATGATATAGAATTTCTGGATAGCATAAAGGGATACTTGAATAAAAGTTTTCCAATGAAAGACCTCGGTGAAGCTGCTTACATATTAGGCATTAAGATCTATAGAGATAGATCAAGACGCTTAATTGGACTTTCACAAAGCACATACCTTGACAAAATTTTGAAGAAGTTCAAAATGGATCAAGCAAAGAAAGGGTTCTTGCCTGTGTTACAAGGTGTGAAATTGAGTAAGACTCAATGCCCGACCACTGCAGAAGAAAGAGAGAATATGAAAGATGTTCCCTATGCATCAGCCATAGGCTCTATCATGTATGCAATGCTGTGTACCAGACCTGATGTGTGCCTTGCTATAAGTTTAGCAGGGAGGTACCAAAGTAATCCAGGAATGGATCACTGGACAGCGGTCAAAAACATCCTGAAATACCTGAAAAGGACTAAGGATATGTTTCTCGTATATGGAAGTGACAAAGAGCTCATCGTAAAAGGTTACGTTGATGCAAGCTTTGACACTGATCCGGATGATTCTAAATCGCAAACCGGATACGTGTTTACATTAAACGGTGGAGCTGTCAGTTGGTGCAGTTCTAAACAAAGCATCGTAGCGGGATCTACATGTGAAGCGGAATACATAGCTGCTTCGGAAGCAGCAAATGAAGGAGTCTGGATGAAGGAGTTCATATCCGATCTAGGTGTCATACCTAGTGCATCGGGTCCAATGAAAATCTTTTGTGACAATACTGGTGCAATTGCCTTGGCAAAGGAATCCAGATTTCACAAAAGGACCAAACACATCAAGAGACGCTTCAACTCCATCCGGGATCTAGTCCAGGTGGGAGACATAGAGATTTGCAAGATACATACGGATCTGAATGTTGCAGACCCGTTGACTAAGCCTCTTCCACGAGCAAAACATGATCAGCACCAAAGCTCCATGGGTGTTAGATTCATTACAGTGTAATCTAGATTATTGACTCTAGTGCAAGTGGGAGACTGAAGGAAATATGCCCTAGAGGCAATAATAAAGTTATTATTTATTTCCTGATAATCATGATAAATGTTTATTATTCATGCTAGAATTGTATTTACCGGAAACATAATACATGTGTGAATACATAGACAAACAGAGTGTCACTAGTATGCCTCTACTTGACTAGCTCGTTAATCAAAGATGGTTATGTTTCCTAACCATGAACAATGAGTTGTTATTTGATTAACGAGGTCACATCATTAGTAGAATGATCTGATTGACATGACCCATTCCATTAGCTTAGCACCCGATCGTTTAGTATGTTGCTATTGCTTTCTTCATGACTTATACATGTTCCTATGACTATGAGATTATGCAACTCCCATTTACCGGAGGAACACTTTGGGTACTACCAAACGTCACAACGTAACTGGGTGATTATAAAGGAGTACTACAGGTGTCTCCAATGGTCGATGTTGGGTTGGCGTATTTCGAGATTAGGATTTGTCACTCCGATTGTCGGAGAGGTATCTCTGGGCCCTCTCGGTAATACACATCACATAAGCCTTGCAAGCATTACAACTAATATGTTAGTTGTGAGATGATGTATTACGGAACGAGTAAAGAGACTTGCCGGTAACGAGATTGAACTAGGTATTGGATACCGACGATCGAATCTCGGGCAAGTAACATACCGATGACAAAGGAACAACGTATGTTGTTATGCGGTCTGACCGATAAAGATCTTCGTAGAATATGTAGGAGCCAATATGGGCATCCAGGTCCCGCTATTGGTTATTGACCAGAGACGTGTCTCGGTCATGTCTACATTGTTCTCGAACCCGTAGGGTCCGCACGCTTAAGGTTACGATGACAGTTATATTATGAGTTTATGCATTTTGATGTACCGAAGGTTGTTCGGAGTCCCGGATGTGATCACGGACATAACGAGGAGTCTCGAAATGGTCGAGACATAAAGATTGATATATTGGAAGTCTATGTTTGGACATCGGAAGTGTTCCGGGTGAAATCGGGATTTTACCGGGTTACCGGGAGGTTACCGGAACCCCCCGGGAGCCATATGGGCCATCATGGGCCTTAGTGGAAAGGAGAAAGGGGCAGCCCAAGGGGGCTGCGCGCCTCCCCCCTTCCCCTAGTCCTATTAGGACTAGGAGAGGTGGCCGGCCACCCCTCTCCCTCTTTCCCCCTTGGGAATCCTAGTTGGAATAGGATTGGGGGGGGGGAGTCCTACTCCCGGTAGGAGTAGGACTCCTCCTGCGCCTCTCCCTCTTGGCCGGCGCACCCTCCCCCCTTGGCTCCTTTATATACGGAGGCAGGGGCACCTCTAAACACACAAGTTGACACAAGTTGATCCACGTGATCGATTCCTTAGCCGTGTGCGGTGCCCCCTGCCACCATATTCCTCGATAATACTGTAGTGGAGTTTAGGCGAAGCCCTGCTGCTGTAGTTCATCAAGATCGTCACCACGCCGTCGTGCTGACGAAACTCTTCCCTGACACTTTGCTGGATCGGAGTCCAGGGATCGTCATCGAGCTGAACGTGTGCTCGAACTCGGAGGTGCCGTAGTTTCGGTGCTTGATCGGTTGGATCGTGAAGACGTACGACTACTTCCTCTACGTCGTGTCATCGCTTCCGCAGTCGGTCTCCGTTGGGTACGTAGACAACACTCTCCTCTCGTTGCTATGCATCACATGATCCTGTGTGCGCGTAGGAAATTTTTTGAAATTACTACGAAACCCAACACCAAGCTTGTATGGGCGCTTGCAAACGGGTTCTGTACCGGGCTCAAGATCAATAGCGAACTCGACTGGCCGATGAGGAGGCATACCCGGATGCTCTTCTAGAAAGACATCTTGATACTCACAAACAACTCGGTCTGAGAAATAGCGTCTAACTCTCCCTTCTCATTGAGAAAGAACAACCAAATGGTTTCATCACGAACGGCATAGATGATCACATCCTCAGAAGGGTGCGTCAATTTAATCTCCCTGGCAGCACAATCAAGGGAAGCCTTTTGCTGAGAAAGCCAATCCATGCCAAGAATGAGATCAATATTAGAGTCGCCAAGAACCATTGGAGAAGCCAGAAATTTATAATTGCCCATCTTGATGCCAACATCCGGAACCATCATTTTGGTATGCATGAACAAACCGGGAGAGGAAACCGATATCGGCCTAGGAAGATCAACAGTATGCAAATTGTGCATGGATGCAAAAGGCCTTGATATGAATGAAATAGATGCACCAGTATCGAATAAAACTTTTATAGGAATATCATTAACTGGGAGATTACCCATGATCACTTCTGAAGAATCCTCTGCTTGAGCTGAATTCATCATGTTCACCCTTGGAGACTTGGGATTCTGCTTGACAACTGCATTGCTTGCTAACCGGATAGGAGGAGGAGGCGGAAGGCGCCTTTGGTTGACGCACTTTTTAGAATAGTGACCCTTCATACCACACTTGTGACAAGTGACCTCTGAAAGCGGATGGAAAGGTGTAGGAGGACCACCTGTCCTCGGAGCCTGAGTTTGAGACTTGTTCTGATAGCCTAGGTTGGGTGGGTGGGAAGATCCACGACCACTTGAGTTCTTCTACTGGTAGGGCTGACGAAGCGGAGGAGGTGGAGGAAGCCAGAACTTCTATTGCTTAGCTGCCACTTTTGAGGAAGAAGAAGACTGGACTGCATCCCTGATTCTCTTCTTTGAAGCCTCACATTGAGCTGAGCAGCTTCTTGCTTGAGGGCCATGTTGTAGAACTGATCGAACTGAGTAGGCTCAACAAGAATGAGAGCTAACTGCAGATCCTCTCTTAGGCCACCCTTGATGTGATAGATCATGCTCTTTTCATCAGGAACGTCTTGCCTTGCGAAGCGAGCAAGCTTCTAAAACTAGATGTTGTATTGATACACGGATATGCTTCCTTGCATGAGATTGTGGAATTCCTCACGCTTGCTCTCGACAACACTTGTTGGAATGTGATGAGCTCGAAAGTCCCAGCAGAAGTTAGTCCAGGTAATCTCTTGACCCCCTCTGGAATCTTTGTACCGCTGATACCAATCAGCTGCTTGGTCCTTGAGCTGAAAAGAAGCAAACTTGACGTAGTCCTCAGGCCTGACATTGCTGCATTCAAAATGCTTGTTGATGTCCATGAGCCAATCATCGGCGTCCATGGCCTCGGCACAATCGCTGAAAGACTTTGGTTGATTTGCAAGAAACTGGTTGAGGGTAGCAAACTGAGGATGGTTGTTGAATTGCCCTTGACCTTGATTTCCTTGGTTGCCTTGGCCTTGGTTGCACTCTTGCAAGAGTTGCAAAAGCATCTGAGTATTGGCGTTGGTGGCCGCCATCACAGCTTGCCATGCCTTCAAAGGCGGAGGAGGTGGTGGAGGTGGAGGGTTCTACTGTTCCCCATCGTTGCGGTCCGGATTCAGACACGTTGGAGGAGGCATCCTGAAGAGGGTGACATCTGTTAGAACCATTATAGACATATAGACAAGCTGAATCAACGAATAGAAATTGCAACATACAGTCTTCACGATAAACATTCGAACAGAGATTGAACGAATGCATTGCAAAGTTAACATTACACGACCATTAAGGGTGAGAAGCCACTTAGAGAAAGGTTGATGAATGAAACAACAAGGTACGACTGGAACAAATAAATGGTAAGGATCACCCAATCCCATACCAATTATCTGCCAGAAGAATAACTAAGAGCTACCTGAATTCCCACCTATTAACTCCCGAAACTTTTTGGTTATGCAATCTGGTGTTGGGGATACAGGGAGGCACAATATATATCAGACAACTAACAAGCCCTACGCTCCAACTGTATCCATCCGTCAACACATAACCAAGAAAACTTTGAAAATCGTGTACCTCAACCTTCGAAAAGCATCCGTTATACTAGCTGTGGCTATACTCCCAAACTCCCTCCCCAATACTGGGTGGCATCGAGGTTATCTCACCACTAACTGCATAAAAGAGATTTTCGATGTCGGCGAGCTCAGGTATTCCAGAACTGCAACAATAAAATTGTGACGACAACACCTTGGAGCTCAACTCCCCAGGACACTGCCACAACCCCAAAATGTTAGGAGGCACTAAGAACAATGTTCTCGTCACAAGAATATCGGAATGATCCCAAGATACCCGCGTGATCCTAAAAAAATTTAGTGAAAATGAGGAGAGGAAAGTCAAAAAGTCTACGTCAGGAGTCCTTAACAGAGCGACGAAGGGGGCTGAGGAGTAAAAAGAATCCTACTCTCCGATATATATAATCCTAAGACTCAAAACAGTTTTGTTCTAGACTCAACAACATCAGCGATTCGATCAAGCAGGGGGCTCCTAAGTCGGGATGGCTCTGATTACCAACTTGTAACGCCCAAGATGCGGCTATATCTCCCACATGTCGGGGCACGAATTAGAGGCATAGCCGCATTTTGGTATGGTCACAAGAAGGGTCATCTTCACACAATCCCATGTAAATGAACAAGATGTAAATAGTTGGCTTACAATCACCACATCACACAATGATCAAATTATACATACATCAATCAGAGTACACACAAGGTCCGACCATGGACGACCCAAATGAAAAGAAGACAACCCCAAATGCTAAGTCCCGATCGCGTCCCTACCGGGCACCACTACTAATCATCCGGAAAGGAAACATAGTAACGGCCAAGGTCTTCGTCGAACTCCCACTTGAGCTCAGTGGCATCACCTGCATTGGTATCATCAGCACCTGCAACTGTTTTTGTAATATCTGTGAGTTACAAGGACTCAGCAATCTCAAAACCCGCGAGATCAAGACTATTTAAGCTTAAAGGTAGGATGTGGTTATAAGGTGGAGTTGCAGCAAGCACTAAGCAAATATGGTGGCTAACATACAAGTACAAGAGTAAGATGAGAAGCTGCGTAACACACGTAGAGCTACAAGTGATCAAGAAGTGATCATGAACTACTTACGTTCATACATAACCCAACCATGTTCACTTCCCAAACCCTGTCGAAAAGACACCATCACGGTTACACACGCGGTTGGTGTATTTTAATTAAGTCAAGTGTCAAGTTCTCTACAATCGGATATTAACAAATTCTCATCTGCCACATAACCGTGGACACGGCTCTCGAAAGTTTATACCCTACAGGGTGTCCCAACTTAGCCCATCACAAGCTCTCATGATCAACGAAGGATATTCCTTCTCCCTGAACAACCCGATCAGACTCGGAATCCCGGTTACAAGACATTAATTTCGACAATGGTAAAACAAGACCAGCAAGACCGCCCGATGTGCCGACAAATCCCGATATGAGTCACACGTATCTCGTTCTCAGGGCACACCGGATGGGCAAGACGTCGGGTTGGCTGAGACCCTGGTTGCCCAGGGGGCGTCGGACATCGCCCAGGTTGGACCAGCACTCAGAGGAACACTAGCCCGGGTTGTTGATTAAGAATCCTCGGGTTAATTAATCCCTATGCATATTTTAGTTGTTATTACGCAAATGGTAAAACCAAGGTTGGGCCTTGCTGGAGGAGTTTTATTCAAAGCAAACTATCAAGGGGGTCCCATAACCCCAACCACGTAAGGAACGCAAAATCAAGGAACATAACACCGGTATGATGGAAACTAGGGCAGCAAGAGTGGAACAAAACACCGAGCAAAAGGCCAAGCCTTCCACCCTTTGCCAAGTATATAGATGCATTAATTAAATAAGAGATATTGTGATATCCCAACATGTCCATGTTCCAACATGGAACAACCTACACTGCACCTGCAACTAGCAACGCTATAAGAGGGGCTGAGCAAAAGCGGTAACATAGCCAAACAACAGTTTGCTAGGAAGGTGGGTTAGAGGCTTGACAAACAAGTGGTAGGTAGCGTGACATAGAGATAGAGCGAACAACTAGCAAGCAAAGATAGAAGTGATATTGGGGGTAATGATCATCTTGCCTGCAAAGTTCTCAGGGTTGTCGAAAGCTTGCTCCTCATAAACATACTCGACATGATCCTCGTTCACGAACTCGTCTCCCAGCTCTATCCAAAGCAAGAACAGAAGCAACGGAACAACAATCAATCATGGTGTAATGCACAAGCAACATGATGCAAGACATGGCATGGAATGCAAGGTATGATGTGCAATGCATAAGGGTACTCCGGAAGGGAAAATATGATAATGGCATTAACTTGGCTAAACAAGCATGCCATTGGATAGGTTGAGAGATTTCGGTTGAAATCGATATGAAGATCACCGGAAACGGATGCACAATTTGCAAATGACGAGCAAAACAAGAACAACGCAAAACTACGTTTAACAGCATCATAGCACTTAAGATGCATCATGAAAATATGCTACAACACTCCAACATAACAAGAAAACACATGACAGAGAAGTACATGTGAAGCTCTACAAATCATGAACACTGAGCTACTACTAGAACTCACTAGAACAAGTCTAAAATAGCATGGCAAACATGCAAATGAGAATAGTTTATAGACTTAGCAGCTTTTCACTGATCTTGACAGAAACAGTATCAGGTAGCAATGTTTAGAGCTAGTAAACTACATGCTACAGGAACATATCATGGCAAACTTAAGCATGGCATGCTAGTACTAAAGGCAATGAACAAAACTCCCTTACTGAACTTGAGCCAAAGATGCACAGAAAAGATGGTAGCATCAATGCAAACATGGCAAGTGATATGAACGGATTCGGACAGTAGAAAACATGGCATCGCAGAAACAGATTCATGATAGCAATTTTGCAAGCTCGTGCAACTCACCACAAAGCATTTCATGGTATAACAAAGCAACTAACAGTAAGAAGACACATTTATGAAGCTAAAAATGGCAAGATCATGGTCATAGGGTGCATGGATCACTAGCAAAACACATGGCAAAAATGCACTTCCTGTTAACAGACTGACAACAATAATATTTAGCAAAAGGAAAGCATGGTAATGACAAGCTACAGTACCACATAATTACAAACAAAGGCATGAATAGATAGAGCATAACCATATCTTCAAAACATCCTTACTTAACTTCATCAAAATATGCAAGGATTTACTTGTGGCGACAAGTCAACATAGCAACCTAATGTGACAGGAAAAGACTTGGCAGAAAAACTAAGTGGTTGAAATTAAGGATGGCAATGGGTAGGGTATGGGGCGGGTAGAGCAATACCATACCCATACCCGTGTAGTCAATGGGTACAAAATTCTACCCATACCCGTACCCGTGGGTATGATACTTTACCCGTACCCTTACCCGACGGGTACCCAAACCCATTGGGTACCCAATAGGTAGATCAATTAGTACACAAGTTATTCACAATTTTACATTCATTTATAGCACATTTGATAAAAAAAACAATTGATCTCAACTAAATAACAAATAGCCGAGTACATGAAAATTATCTCAATTTAAATTGACAATTAGTAAAAACTTAAACATAGGTCCATAGGCTCACAACAGAACTTTAACATAGGTACACTTGTGATTGTGAATCACGGGTAAGATTCACATGTCGGTATTAAATGGGTAGGGTATGGGTATATCCATGGGTAAAAGGCTATACCCGTGCCCTACCCATGAATTAACGGGTAGGGTATAGGTACTAACCGTGGGTATAAAATTGTGCCCATACCCTGCCCATGCGGGTACGGTACCTGCGGGTACCCATACCCATGGGTAAAATTGCCATCCTTAGTTGAAATCAGCAACATCAACTGGCCTACTTGGCATGCTTGTGCTAGTCACCACATGGCACATAAAAATACAATGATTACACCACTGTAAATATGGCATGAAGATGCTCCTAAAACATGTAGACATGATGCTCAAAAGATGAGCACACAAAATGCTATGAAACAGACAAATCAGCAAGTTATGATAATTTCCAACAGATAACATCATTTAGCACTTTTGCAATGAAGATTAGTGCATCAATGTGGACAGTAACATGCATGCAAATGACACCAGCATGTAGAGCATCACGAGACGAACATTTCGGTATATCATGCATGCAAAACGGAGTTACGAGCACGAACTTATGGACGGTCGAACATGTGCACATGAGATGAAATATTTCGGGGACTCAGAGAAATTTTACCCTCACAGATCTAGGGTTTGACTGGGCACGCGAACCGAGGCGCGTCGAACTCACCGAAGACGGGCGGCGCGGAGGTGGCCGACGGGGAAGGAGGACGTCGGGGTCGGCGTGAGGCGCCAGAGACGATGGGGCGGCGGAGGCGCGGGGTCCGGCGGCGAGGTTGGGCGGCGGCGCGGGCAAGGCAGGTGCGGACGGCGGCGAGGCGAGG
>NC_057803.1:210661412-210662580 GCF_018294505.1 Triticum aestivum | reverse complement strand
GCGGCGGCACGGGGCGGATGGGCCGGGAGGGCCCCGTTTGGGCTTGGCGGGCCGCGGGAGGCGGATGCGGTGGCGGTGATGGGCGGCCGGAGGGCCACGTGGCGACGCCTGGTTGGCTGGGCCATCGGCGGACGTGTCCGGCGGCGCGGGGAGCGGAATGGCTAGGGCTTGCCTATGATTCCGGAGGGGAGGCCTTTTTATATGTAGATGGAGCTAGGAGAGTCCAAATGAGGTGCGGTTTTTGCCCAGACGATCGTGATCCAACGACGGAGAGCATGGAGGGGGTTTAGATGGGCTAGTGGGCTGTTGTGGAGGGGTGTTGAGCTGCAAAGAGAGAGGGATTTCGGCGGTTACACGGTTAACCGTTGGGGCATCAAACGACCTCCAAATGGAACGGAATTTGACAGACGGCCTACCGGTGATGTATCAAGGCCACTCGACAAATCTCAGTCCATTCCGAGAACATTTTTCTTCCGCTCACGAAACAAGATCTGAGAGGTGCAATGGGTGCATGTGTGAGTGTCGGATCCTGAAACGGACAACGGGAAAAAAGACCGGATGCATGAGACGAACACAAATACAAATGGGATGCACATGATGACATGAGATGAAATGCATGACATGACCAAAATGCAAAATGAGGACAAAACTCAACCACGAAGGATATAATATATAACATTACAGAAAATGGCAAGAGTTAGAGTTACAATTATGGAATGTTACATTTGGAACGTTACAAGCGGCTTCGAGATATTGGACGTACTATAAATTTAGCAGAGATGTCACCATACACCTTCAGCCCAGCATCCTCGGATCGGATGCTTAAACCTCGAGTTAGCTAACTAGGATGACAATGGCATCATCTCCTCTCCTGCTCCTGTTCCTCCTAGTCCTAGCCTTAGCATGTACATGCAGGGCATCATCCGGCCATGCGGTCGAGGTCGACCCTACCTGCCCTCCAGCCAAGGCGTCAGCGGTGGCAGTGCAGGCCTCGGACTACGGCGGGCCTCATTGCCAGCCACCGGCTCCGCACGTTCCGGTCCCGGTGTTCCTGTACGACGTCAACCCGATGCAGTTCACGCTGAACCTTGAGTACACCGAGGCCGAGTTCTTCCTCCACGCGGCGTTCGGCAAAGGGCTTGACTAGATCTCGCCCAACCTGACATTG